>NW_025859417.1:177796-189277 GCF_002878395.1 Capsicum annuum
GATCGATGTGGAGGCATTTTATATCATGTGAAAGAATGAGTTAGAAGAAGATAGAGACACTGAATGCACAATAGATCATGCAAGAAAGCGATGATTTACTAAGAATGTTCCATAGCCTCTTGCTCATATATGTGGCATGCTACACACCAATGATCAAGACTCTAAATAACGTGGCTTGTCTGACTCCCTAGGACTCTCTAAACCTTATGCTCTTATACCAAGTTTTTAACACCTCGAAATCTAGTTTTCGGGATACCATACGGTGCTCCAAACTACAAGTAGTCCTGAGCTAATCCTGGTTACTTTTCTACTAAATTTGAATCTCAACATAAGGGAAATATGAATATGGAAACATATTAAATGTGGAAATCTTATCTGAAACATACTAATCTCACAAGTTTTGGTAAAATAATACTGAAAAATTTGAATACTGAATCAAAAGTCTAAAACTGAATCTAGTAGTCCGACAAGCCTCTACTGACTGAGTCTAGAGAGTTACTGGGACAGGCCCCAGCTGACTCAAACTGTCTGAAATGAATAATGAAATATCTAATAATAAACCAGAAATCTCAATAGCTAAGTCCCCAAACTATAAGGACTCACTAACTGCAGGGATGTAGATGAGATGTTCGAAAATCACTCATGCTGCTGAGACTGAGCACCTGAACCTACATTATGAGACAATGTAGCATATAAATGTATATGTGGGTCAGTACTTTGATGATGTACTGAGTATATGGGGGTGAATTCATTAAGTAAGCAATATCATCATAATTTATAAAATCATATATGCTAACTGTAAATGACTCACATTGGCTTGAGTAATCTGGAATTTGAAGATCATAAATCATGAATAGTAAAGCACACAATATAAATCTTGTGAGTCATAACACTTACTTCTAAAATCTGTATTTATGTTTTATTCTCAAATCATAGAGGCTAAGTGAAAAAGGTCTCACCATTTTATGTATGAAACTAAAAGTTGTAATTCTGTAATCTGAAATCTTAAGTAAATTAATATCTGAGTAAGGTTGTGAGCCTTTACACTTAGTTTTTCTAAAATATTTTCTGTTAATCTTTTTTGTTAGCTAGCAGGGAGGTTCTCTTAACCGACATAAACCACGTGAGCATTCATAGAGTCCAACGTTCTTGTCCCCCTAAAGAGGAATTCTCACGTTGGGGAAAGGAGTCATACTCTTGCCAGGAAGTATAACCTATCTAAGTGATCACATATCTGTCATCCACGTAGAAGTGGAAACAATCCAAATCCTATGTTGTCACGTAGTTCTAGGGTATGAATCGTAGTAACGTACCCATCTAGGTGCTAAATACTACTCCCATTAAATTTATATGCTCATTCTGATAAAATCCACTTTAAAATAGTCTAATAGTTTGTAATAAAAACCAACTGTATATCTGTAAAGCTAAATTTGTAATCTGAATCTGCAAAGTGGATTTCATATCTATTTTGAGATCAAAAGATCAAATCTTTATCAATAATCTGAAAGGAATCTAATCATAGGATGCTTATAGCATAACAATTCTTAAAATAGCAATCTTAAATTAAGGCTTAATGACCCATGTATCAATCTCATGTTAAAACATCAAAATGTTCATGCATGATAGTGTAAACATTGATAATTCAACTCAAAATCTGGAAATTTCTGCACTATGCATGAATGTATGAACATATCATGTAATTCAACTTCTAAATCATTAGAAATCTCATAAGCTTGTAAATAACATTAATGGGTACAAACCCTAACTTTAATTTCATGAAAAATCATACAAAATTCAGTAAATTCATAATTAAAACAAGTTCTAGGCACAAGGATAAAAGAAGTATCCTTGTTCATAACCCCACATATCTTAATTGGTGATCTTTGATGAAAAACTTGAATCTTGAATTTCTATTGTTGCTTTGAAGACGAATTCTTAGAGTTTTTGAATTGGGGATTCATAATCTTGAATTTTCTTGGAGAATTAATGGAGGAATTTGAATCTCTTGGGGAGAAAGTTTGTTGAACTAGGGTTTTGCTTGAGAGTGATATGATGAAAAGTGGATGTAAAGTGCTTTGAAGGGGTTTAATTCATTGTTTAATATGGATTAGGGGCTGGGAGAATGACCAAAGTACCCCCTTTAATCTTTGAAACGGAACTGGAAAAATGAACTTGTTGCAAACTGGGTGGCCATCATGACGCACCACTATCATGGTGGCTCAATGGAAAAGGACGAGCGAGAACTGGGCTTTCACCACGACGCGTCACAATCATGGAGGCCCTTTAGTTTTTCATTTTGACCGCTGGCGTGACGCACTAGTATCGCGAGGTCTCACTGTAAATTACCAAACGGAAAATTGGACCTTTCCACGATGCGCCAAAATTGCGGAGTCTCACTGGAAATTGACAATTATCATTTAAACTATCTTTGTAATGCGCTAAGGACCTAAATCATGATATTTTATGACTGAATCTTAAAATATCCCTAACTTCTCACTCGGTCATCGAATTTAGGCGAAATAATTATTCTTTATTTTGAAATCTATCCCTTAACATTCTAGGCGGGAATTTTAACTAGAAAAGGTACGGGGTATTACACCTCTGATAAAGTGGATCATGGCTGCTAAAAGGCCCTTTCCCATCTAGTAGCCAGCCACTAAAGCGATCAAGTGGCGCTTTAGCGCCTGTCAAGACTTAGAAAATTCTAAGTCTTCACGGACCCCTCAGAATTTATATGGAATTCTGAGAATGTAAATGAACTATGCTTTCCTATCAAATCCAATGTTCTGGACTCAATGGCGATATCAGAATTTTGTAAAAATGTTGCTTTCACAAAGTAACCCTCAAGACCTATTTTCTCAATTTTTTGAATTGACAGTAAAAATGAGATATAAAAATAGTAAAACCACACCAACCATGTTCCCAGCCCAAAATTGATTTTCTGGATCTGCTCGCCTGGTCTATTTTGCCATCTGATGACAAATCAATAAATGTTGAAAAAAGTCAACTATAAGGCTTTTTAAGCTACCAAAAACCACAAACTCGCACAAATCACAACAAAATGTATTGAGAACCATGTCAATCTTCTCCATACCCCAAAAATACCATAATGTAACCACGGAGAGAGGTAAAATAGTCAAATCATACAAAAATAAACATTTCACACAAATTATCAAAAATCAGCTCATTACACCATTCACTACTAAGAATCTAGTTCGTCCTCGAACTAAAGGCAACAGAAATACCTGAATCAGCAAAAAGTTGGGGATAACTTCTATGCATATCAGACTCAACCTCCCAAGTAGCCTAATCTATAGGTTGATGGCTTCACTGGATCTTAACCACAGGAATAACTCTAGAACTCAATCGTCTACATCCCTGGCTAGAATGGAGATGAGCTCTTTATTAAAAGACAATCTCTCATCGAACTAGACTGAATCCCAATGAATGACATGAGGCTTGAATATACTATAGAAATACAGAACTTTCGATGCTCAAAACGAGGAAAAGATGCAAGTTTTTGAGGAGTTTTTATTAGATATAATATATTTTTTGTATGTTTTGTAAGAAATCATGTTTTAGATTCTAAGTTTATGAAAAGCTGAAAAAGGTGTTTTTGGATACTTTTGGAGAGATTATGGTTGTTCAGGATGTTTTCCAACTTGATCGTTAATAAAGCATGTTCGAGAATTGAAGAAGAGCTAAAAAACTGACTCCTGTCATTTACTAAATCAACCCACGAACCGCAGGTAGACAAAGTAGGACAGAAGTCTAAAATCCTGAGAGCTAACTTGCAGGATCTTTCCTATTCGGTACCTGTAGTCCGTACCTTTACCCGGAGCTAGACCGTAGGTACAACCTGCGCCCGTGACTAAATCGCAGGTGCAAACCTCATGTGGCCACCAACCTTATTTTCTCCTAGTTCGTTCAGGCTTTGGTTTTAGGATTTCCTTATGTACTATAAATACCACTTCTGTACTTTTTAGTAGGAGTTACACACTTTTGATACTCACAAACATATTTTAATTCTAAGATCAAATTTTGATCTTGGTATTCCCTTGTATAAACTTCAGTTGATTAATTAAGTTATGGTTTTGGGTCTTTATTCATCTTATTATGGTGATTTCATCTAATCTTTCAATTATGAATGTCATTGATTTTTTCACAAGCATAAGCGGCTAAGAACCCATAGCTAGGGTTGTGCAAACCCTGGTCGATTGACAAAGTAGGAGAATTGTGATTGTTGAACAAAACCAATACCCATGGCATGCATTGCATTATCTTCAGTATAATAGTTTTCTTAGCGGTTGCAAATGTTAGGATCTCTCCTAGATATTGCTACTTACTCCAAAAGAGTAGTAATGACTAGGAAAAGATAATGACAATAGTAATTTAAGGTTTAACTGTATCCATGCTACTAGGTAATATCTATGTAAAATGGTTAGCTTTCATCTAATAACCAGAGACTCAAAAGGTAATAGTTAACTGGGATCAAGATAAGGATTAGTAATGCGACATCTTAAGACTCAAAAGGTCAAGAGTGAAATCTTTCTACTCATCCAAAAGACTAAAGAAGGTACATAACTTATCTATTTTACATGCAAGGTATTAGGATGGTTCAACACAGCATGATAAACCTATGGATTGGAGAAGCCAGAGGGAATGCAATACTAGTGTTCACCTACGACTGATTATAACTAAAGTAAATATTATGACTTGCTCGAGATTACTACAAATAAATCCCCCCCATTTACTTTTTGAGTACTAACCATAGCCTACAACTGCTAATAACTGTAATTCCATGTGCTCCCTTAGGATTCGACCCCAACCTTAGTTGGGTTACTATATCTTAATAGCGGTCGTATCATCATCTAATGGGAGGTGTTGCTTGTACAACATCAGACTCTTCTAGAATGTAATGCCAAAGCATAGAAACATAAAAAATTGGATGAACAGCTGATAAATCTGGAGGTAATGCTAACTCATAAGCCACATCCCTAATAGTTCAAAGGATCTCAAAAGGTCCAATATACCTGGGGCTAAGCTTGCCCCTCTTCCCAAACCTAATCACGCCCTTCATGGATGATACACAAAGGAAAACACGATCACCAATACTAAATCACAAAGCATAAAGTCTATGATCTGCAGAGCACTTCTTCCTATTCTAAGCTGCTTGAAGTCTATCTTGAATGACCCTAATTCTATCCAAAGACTCACGAAGCAAGTCCATACCTCGAGGTCTAATCTCAGAAACCTCAAATCAACTAATTGAAGAGCGATAATGCATACCATATAAATGCTCGAAAGAAGCCTTCTCAATATTTGAATGGTAGCTATTATTATACGCAAACTTCACCAAGGATATATATTGCTCCTAATGACCTCCAAAATCAATGACATAAGCACGAAGCGTATCCCCTAAAACCTAAATACCCTTCTCTGACTGACCATCAGTCTGGGGGGTAAAAAGTTATGTTAAGATCAACTCGGGGAGCCAACTCCTCTTAAAAAATATTCCAAAAGTGAGATGTGAATACTAAACCTCGATATGAGATAATAAACATGGGTACACCATAAAGAGAACTATCTCACGAATATAGATACGGGATAATCTCTTAGCACTAAAGGAGACCTGAACTGAATTGAAATAAGAAAATTTGGTCAACGGATCCATGATGACCCAAATACTTAACAACAGTCACAAAATTTAATTTTTCATCGCTATTTGTAATTTCTTAGCTATAAAAATTAAATGACAAAGTTAATTTTTTATTTTTTTTATAGTTAGTATCATGGCAATAATTACTCATTTAGCTACAAAGTTATTGCTACAATAAAATATTGTTGCTAACTTATTCGTTTTTGCCATGAATCATTTAGCTACAAAGTCACTATAGTAATAGTAATCTTATAGCTACGAAATTAATTGAAATAAAATATTATAGCTAAATATATTATTTTGCTTAAAGTTATAAAAATTTGTGGAAATAAATACAGAAATAGCTTAAAATTTATTGCTACAGTAAAATATCGTAGCTAAATTGTACTTTTGCTAGGAGTTTGAAGTTATTATAGCAACAATAGTCTTATAGCCACATAAAAAAAGAAATAAAATATTATAACTAAATAAATATTTTTTCTTCAAGATATTAAAATTTGTTGCAATAAAAACCCGAATAGCTATAAAATTATTATTACAATAAAATATCGTAGCTAAATCCTATGTTTTTGCCACAATTCTGAAGCTATTATAACAGTAGTAATCTTATAGACACAAAAATTAACTTGAAGAAAAATCTTATAAAATAAATAACTATATTTGATTCAAGTTATAAAATTTTGTGGTAATATAAAACTACCCAAATAACTGCAAATTTATCGTTACAACAAATTGATATAGCTAAATCGTAAGCTTTTGGGCGCATATTTAGAGTTATCATTGCAATAGTAATATTATCATCACAAAAGAATTACTTGGAAAGAAATATTATAGCTAAATTAATATTTTTTCTTCAAATTATATAAATTTGTGATAATAATTAGGCTAAAAGATGTAAAGTTGTTTACAAAATGTTGTAGTAAATAAATATAAGTTTTGTCAAGTATTTTATTACTAGTCTTAGCATATGAATCTCACAAATGTCCCTCATATTAATAAGAATAAATTTTTAAAAATAAGATAAATAATAATTTAAAAATTATGTTTATATAACAATCAATAAGAATTCACAAAGAAAATTATAAATTTTAAATTGAAAAATTATCATGTTTAAGAGTTGATCGAATCTAGTATTTCTTTCTTAGCTTCTTTTTGTTCTAATTTTAAATTGATAAATAATTATCCTAATATATAGATACATATTGTGTATTAAATGTTTTAATAAATATAAGTTTTTTCACACACTTTTTATCATTCTTAGTGCATGCGCCTCACATATGTCCCTTGTGTTGATGAAAATATTTTTTTAAAAAAAATATAAATAATATTTAAAAGATGTGTTTGTATAACAATTAATATAAGAATTAGAAAGAAAATTAGAAATTTTAAATTGATAATTGATCATGTATAAGAATTTGATCCAATCTAGTATTTCTTCCTTCGTTTTGTTATAATACTTGTTTCATTGAACAAAAGCGTCATAGAAATAATGTTTGATTGAAAGGTAAACAGATCGTTCGCTTTTACAAACTTAAATGCATGCATTATATGCATATTTCATGTCAATTATTTTTAAAAATTATATTAATACTAAATTATTAGCAGATTAACATTTAATATAGATATTATCATTCTGAAGATGGATTGTAATACAAAGTTGTATAGTAGATTAGAACATATAGTATATGTTATTCGTCTAAACAATTATTAGCACACATGTGAAATCGTAATCTTTTATATTACTGACTTATTTTAGCACTAATAAATCGAATCATATCACAAACTCATTATTTATTTGTAATTGATCGTTAAGTAATTACTATATCAAACTAAGTAAGGCATACATTAGGATAGATTATCTATATCACATCCTTAGGGTTGTCTTTTCTCTGGACCCTGCTATTATAGGATGCTTTGTGCACCAGACTATATATAAAAAATTCAAATGTCTTAAATATATGGGTTTTTTTTTGGCATTATAAGTATAATTTTATTAATGTGTAATTATTTCTTAAAGCTAAAATCTTAATTTTTTTAATTTATAAATATTAAAATTTTCTATATATATTTGAAACAAAGAATAATTTAACATAAAAAATTTAGTTAATTTTAAAATTCCAATAATAAAGTAAAAATAATTAAATGACATAAACTTTAGAGGAAGTCGTGTGTTTGTGATTCCTGACAAATATATTAATTTCAGAATATAATTTTTTTCAGGAAACGAGTCGTTTTGTTTTATTCTATTAAATATATATCTTATATCTTTTATAATTCTCTTTCCATAGATGCAACTTTTTTGCCCATAATTATTACTACATTTATTTACATATATAATTTTGTATAAAAAGGGGAAAAAGAAGAAGATATGTACATAAACCAGAATGCATATTGGCCAAGAGGCCAACTCCAAAAATTAAAACCTAACCCCATGAATTCTTTTCCCTTCCCAGCCGCCCCACTCCTCGCCCCCTGCCCCTTTGCTTCGTTTAAATTGTTTTCGTTAGTTTTAAATTTTATTGCTTAAATTTTAATTTTCTTTCCTCTCTATTGTTGTTGAGGAATATTTTTATTTTCTCCTTTAAGTTGTTATAATTGTAGATTGAAAGAATTTTCTTGCTTATTTATGTAGATTGGTTCTCATTGATCTAAGGTGAACAATGGTAATTTCATTTTTTTATCAGGAGTGAAATTGGTTTTTATCGATTTAAGGTAAACAATGGTGATTTATTGTTTGGAAGTACAAAATTTGTGATAAAGTAAGTTGAACTTTTGCTTTATAAATATTTTTTTGTTTGAGTAAAGTTGATGTCTTTTTACTGTACATACCACTAAAATCAAAGGTTTATTATTGTACATATTAATATTGACAGATTTTTGAAGTTTTGTTAAAACAAAACATTTTTATGTAAAAGGTTGAATTGTTTGGATCTTGCAATCCCTTTGAAGTTTATCGAGTTTCGCTATCTTACAAAAAATGGTCATATAAGAATGTTATAGGACATTTTGGTAAAGATATTTTAGGTAAACTATGTTATTATACTACTTCATAAATTATATATATAATTATATATATGACACAATTATTTTTTCATTCTGGCATTAATGTATTTTATTGAAAATTTGCAGGTAAATTGTGAGATTAGAGTAGCTTGGAGACAATGGCGTGAGAAAAAGAAAAAAATTATATCGTTTAGGATCTTAGGAAACATGTTGCTATTGTAATTGTTTTCATCATAGAAGAATTCTTGTTGTGAATATTCCGAATGTAATTATGTACAACAACAACAACATATCCAGCATATTTTCACCAAGTTGAGTTTGGGGAAGGTAAGTGTACAAATTCCATACCGCTACGTCAAATGTGAGATAGAGAGGCCTTTTTTGATAGACCCCCCGCTCAAACTAAAACAACAATCTAAGATAAGGATTAGTAGAAAAGTAAGATACAATAGAAATTAACATATTCAATAATACCATAAACAAGATACTCTAAATAACACACCAAAATATACAACATCCTAAACTCAGACTAACCTTCTACCCTAATCCGCCTCCTTCACTACTTTCTATCCAGGGTCATGTCCTCGGTAAGTTGGAGCTATTCCATGTCATGTCTAATCACCTCCCTCCAATATTTCTTCAATCTACCTCACTTGAAATCATCCTTAGCTAACCTCTACACCTCCGCACTGGAGAATCTGTGTTTCTCCTCATCACATGACCGAACTATCTCAACCGCTTTCCTTATCTTGGCTTCTATCGAAGCCACTCCCACTTTATCTCGAATAACCTCATTTCTAATTCTATCTTTTCTAGTACACTGGCACATGTACCAAAGCATTCTCATCTCCACCACCTTCATCTTCTGGATGTGGACCTTCTTAACAGGACAACACTTTATCCCATACAACAAAGTCGTTCTAACCACCACTCTGTAGAACTTGCCTTTAAGTTTGGGAGGTACCTTTTTGTCACACAAGATTTCAGAGATGAGCCTCTATTTCATCCACCCTACCCCAATTTGATAAGTAACATCTTCGTCAATTTCTCTATTCTCCTAAATCATAGACCCGAATACTTAAAACTATCTCTCTTCTGATAAAATGAGTATTAAGATTAACAACCATATCTAAGTCATGAGATACCTCACTAAACTTACACTCTAAATATTTTATCTTGGACCTACTCAACCAAAATCCTTTAGACTCAAGAGTTTTCCTCCAAACCACCAATTTAGCATTAGCTCCACTATATGTCTCATCAATCAAGACTATATCATCCCCGAAAAGAAAAATAAGGCACCTCACCTTGAATGTGCCACATCAAAACATCTATCACCAAAGAAAAAAGAAAAGAACTAAGCATCGATCCTTCGTATAACCCCATCAAAATGGGAAAGTGCTCTGAGTCCCCTCCCCTAGTCCTAACCCGAGTTTTGGCTCCTTCATGCATATCCTTAGTTGCCCTAACATACATTATAGGTACACCTCTAGCCTCCAAAAACCTCCAAAGAACCTCTTTGGGAACCCTATCATAGGCCTTCTCTACGTCGATAAACATCATGTGCAAATCTTTTTTCCTCTCTATACTACTCTAATCTCTTAATTAGATAGATCGCTTCAGTAGTCGAGTGCCCTGGCATAAATTCAAACTAATTTTCATAAATAGTAACAATACTCTACAACCTCAACTCTACCACCCTCTCCCAAACTTCAATAGTATGACTCAATAATTTGATACCCCTATAATTGTTGCAATCCTGAATGTCACCCTAGTTATTATACAACGGAATCATCATACTCCACCTCTAAGATTCAGTCATCCTCACCATCTTGAAAATTATGTTAAATAACTGAGTTAACCACTTCATACCTTCCTCTCCTGTGCACTTCTAGAAATCTATCACAATCTTATTTGGCCCTGTCGCTCTATCTCTATACATCCTATGAATAGCCCCCTTAACCTTAATCACAAAACATCTCGAAATGATTCAAATCTCCCAACACCATGCTAGTATCCCTTTCTTCATTTAGGAGCTTATGAAAGTAAGAGTGTCATCTAGTTCTAATACAATCCTCCTCCACCAAAACTGTCTTCCACATCCTTAATATATTTCACCTGATCTAGTCATCGATCCCTCATCCCCCTAACCTTGGTAAGCCTGTACACCTATTTATCCCCATCTTTACTATCTAACATTGTGTATAAACTCTCAAAATTAGTACCCTTAGCCTTCATGATCACTAATTTTGCCTCTCGACTAGCAATCTTATACTTCTCCTTATTCTTCCATTTATCTTCTTCATCTTTACTCACAACCAACTTTGTGTACGCTCACTTCTTAGTCTCCACCTTCTCCTTTACCTCTTCATTCCATCACCAATCCCCTTGGTTCATACCCAAACGGCTTCTCAAAACCTCTAACACCTCTCTAGTTGTCTCCCTGATGCAATTGGCATTTTTTTCCCACGTACTATCAATATCCCCCCCCCCCCCAACTCCCCTAAGCCTTCCTCACCATCAACTTATCCTCTATATCTAGTGCACTGCTCAAAGTCAAACTTCGTTATCTAATCCTTGGTTGATTGATTCTCCACGTCTCTCCTCCTCTGCTTCTTTAAAATCTCCAAGTCCATCACCAAAAGCCTATACTGGGTCGAAAGACTCTTACTCGGTAAGACCTTACAATCCTTATAAATACCCCTATATCCTTTCCTAAGGAGTAAGAAGTCAATTTGAGACTTGGCCACCAAACTATAGAAATTTATTTTGAAATTTACTTAAAATTCATTTTGGAAAAATTTACTTGAAATTATTTT
>NW_025859418.1:0-1839 GCF_002878395.1 Capsicum annuum
GAGGATTCCCCATTAAGTTGCATTCTGAGAACATAGCACAGAGATCATCACATTTTTTGTTGGACTCAACCATATTAGCTTGGTCCATTTTCTTGTCTTTCTTAGGGGCACGACAATCCGTGGACTTCTGGCCAATTTTGCCACGGTTGAAGCACTTTCCCTTGAATTTCTTCTTGGGTTGATTTCTTCCTTGTTCAACTTTCTTCCTTTTCTTAGAATTATTTTGGTCATCTTCTATAATATGTGCTCCATTAATTGTAGAATTCTCTTTTGAACTTCTCTCGGCAGCCTTATTATCCTCTTCAATACGCAGTCAGACAATAAGATACTCGATAGTCATCTCCTTGCATTTGTGCTTCAACTAGTTTTTAAAGTTTTTCCACATAGGTGGTAGCTTCTCAATAATCGATGCTACTTGAAATGTATCATTCACAATCAAACCTACAAAACAGTTTATGTGAGTACTAAGAACATTTTCAATTTGTTCAACTAAGGTATTTTTCAAAGATATACCTTTTGCTAAGAGATCATGGATGATTACTTGCAATTCTTGAACTTGAGAGACAACCGATTTGCTAGCTATCATTTTAAAGTCTAGAAACCTTGCAACAAAGAATTTCTTAATTCCCGCATCCTCTGTCTTATATTTTCATTCTAGTTCCCTACACAATTCCTTTGATGTCTTAGTTCCACTGTAAATATTGTAGAGGTCGTCTTGGAGACCACTCAAGATATAATTCCTATAAAGGAAGTCTGAGTGCTTCCAAGCCTCTACAATCATGAAATGCTCTTTGTCCGAGGTTCCCTCGGGCACCTCAGGAGCATCCTCACTAGTAAACCTTTGAAGGCATAGAGTAGTGAGGTAAAAGAACATCTTTTACTGCCATCGCTTAAAGTCAATGCCCGCAAATTTTTCGGGCTTCTCCGCAGGTGCCATTGGTTGCGGAGCATTTGCTCGACTTGTTGAGGCAATACTAGTTGCCCCCACAGTCGTAGCCACATCTTGCATTTGACTATCGTTAGTCATTTTTCCTGTCACCACAAGACAATAAAATTTAGTATTTTTAGAATACTATTTATAAAGTTAAGCAACTTTAAACTCTTCTTCTTGTTTCTAGTTAACGATGAAGTTTTTATGACTTCCAATGGTCAACCAAATGATCTTTAACTTGTGATGGAGATTTTATGTCTTCGAATCACTAGTTAAGTTCAAACGGAGTAGAAAGCTTAAAGCTTTAATCTCCAAAAACAAGCAATACAGATTCTGCAGAAGATTATTCCTTAAGATTGTTATTTTATGGTGTTTTCGGGTACAAGAATCTGTATTAAGGCACAACAACTTCAACACTAGTTCAAGTTTAAAATAAGAACACTACAAAGTACAAAAATACCCTCAACACAAGATCAAAGTGATCTTTCTAAGAAGTGTGTTTTATTTTTTCAAAAATTAAGATGAAACAGAAATATAAAGTCAAGTCCCCCGACTTCACAGAGTGTCCTTAAGGAATAATTTCCCTCACTGTACCCGAGGTTTTGGAACCTTCCTCCCAGGATAAAATGACTTTCAATCCAACTATAGTGGTACCTCAAATAATTGGATTCGTCGAACTCACTCAACGATTTGATTGATCACAAAGAATGTTTTGAAGACAATAAGAGTTTTTATTTCAGAAAAATTTTCATTCATTTCTAAACCTGTGGATGAAAGCAGGTTTATATAGCCATCAGATGCCTCTTCTGAAAGGTGACAATGGTTCACTTAAAAGGTGTCTCCTTTGGAAGAGTCATGTCTGTTCATTCAAAACATTGTGTCTTTTCTGAACAGACACAACTATCTGA
>NW_025859419.1:0-1405 GCF_002878395.1 Capsicum annuum
TGAAAGTGGACAGTATGGGTAATGAGATAGAAAAGCTAAAGACTAATGAAGATAAACTGAAATCTATAGCTACAAATCAGCTAACTCAGCAGTGTGCAGAGCTATGTCAATCGGAAGACATTAAAGTTCCAAAGATAGAAGGAGACGATGGGACACTCCATAAAACCCATAACATTTATCAATCTACTTCCGCAGGTACAAGCAAAGGAGTTAGTCGACCAAGATACCAGAACATGAATATGAATAAAATATTTGAGAAACCATTTATACCGAAAACACAAAAAGACCCCTTGTTCTTACCCCCACAAATCACCAGATACCGAGATAGCCTGAACCAAGATAAAAAAATTTACAACTATACAACCCAAAATACATAGAAAATATCTATAGAGTACAAACTTTTCTAAACCTTAACCCCAGAGCTACAAATATCAAAGAACGAAACACAAACTATATAACCTAAAAATTACAAGGATATAACAAGCTAATTGCACTACCCAAAACCAACCCAAGCCTAGTAAAAACTTGTTTTGACTATGGATTATTAAACACCATATACACTGAAGACGGAGAAGAACTAACAGCTATGGAAGAATTACACAAGATATTCACCACCTACAAAGGATAACAAAAGGAAATCTATTTTATATAAAGTGTAATACTGCACCAGCAGAGATATTATACAACGAAATAAAACCAGTTATACAAGTTGTAAAAATAGGACTAACCAGAGATATGATCATACCAGAAGATATTACACAGCAACAGGAGATACCCAGAATTAAGATACCCGATTTCTACACAAATAAACGACTCATTGTACTAGCTACGATTATCCAAGAATTAGCAAATAATTATACTAATGGAAACCCAATACGGAGCTATTATTCGAGAGACCATCAAATGATTTATTCAAATTCAAAAGAGCTACGACAAGCAGATATGGAAGATGTTAGGCAATGGATAATGACATTACTTAACCCAGAAAAATAATCTACCACCAGAGCAATTAAAAAAGGATTTATTTCAGACGGATTACTGACAAGATATTGTAAAATAATTGGACACAAATATCCATATCATCAATGTTCAAGATGTAATGGAGAAGATAACATTATTCCAGAAGTACACCTAGAATAAAAATAAAAAAGATGAACATGCCAGCTGGAAAGATAAGATAAGGAGCAATAGATACGACGAAGACACCAATGGAAGAAAACAAGATATAAAATTATTTATGTAAAATTGTTAGAATTGTAAGTTTTTATTGTATAGACTTTTCTTAGCCTCCTAGCCTTTTTTAAAGGCTATGACACTGAGTTTTTATTGTATAGACTTTTCTTTTTTAGACTCCTAGCCATTTTGACTTTTCAAAAGGCTATGGCACTTAGGATTCTAGTCTTAG
>NW_025859420.1:0-1429 GCF_002878395.1 Capsicum annuum
GGGGGTGCGGATATAGGCGATTAACTAACATATGAAATAGATTCATTAGAGAAAAACTCAACCTCTGGGTGTCGATTTTTGAAAATATATTTTTTTAACAAAACTGATATTTGGAGGTCGATTTTTAGCTCCAAATATCAAAAAAAGGCAAAACAATTTCTGGATGTCAGATTTTTTCAAAGAAAGTAAAAGTAAAAGATGGGGGTTCAATTCCTAAACCAAAAAGGTTATCAGATGAACCCACTATCAAAAGGTGCATTCTCCCTGACGATTATGTGTAGTTATTTTTTTAACTGACCTAATTATGGAGTAACCATCAAGATTCAAGAATTGTTGTGGAACGAATAGAAATGTATCTACTCTTAACTCTAGAGGTCTTGAATTTATGCTATGAGATTAAGAAATTGTGTGATAGTAAGAAATTTCCTCCACGTAAGTATAAGTCCTATATTATACGAGTTTCGATTTTTTTTGTGCACTTCACACAAATGCTTTATGTAAAAAAAATGACTTAGTGATAGCGTGAAGAGTCTATTGTATTGTTTACAAAAATCTTCTGATAATTATATTACCGGTGTATAAAAGTCAAATTCTTATATTAACCACAAATATTAGTAGAAGGAATACTTCTGGATTACCTCTTTAGCCCTCTAGTTTTAGATTGTAATTTGTAAAGTAGGTTAGAGAAACTATAAATGGATTAGTGTACTTCGTTCGTCCCATATTAGTTAGGCGATTGAGAAATTATAAATAAGAAGGTAATTTTACTAATTCGATCCTTAAAAAACTTCTTGAGAATTTTACAAATAAGTGTGAAGACTTTTAAAAAAAATTAATTACAAGGGTAATATGAAAAAAAAAATTAATTAATGTTTTCTTGATTTGATAAAGTGATCACTAATATTAGACTAAGATGATCAATTAATATGAGATGGAGTACCACTTGTAATTGAGGATAGTTGAGTTTGGTATCTCCTAAAGAATTGGCGCTGTCAACCATATGGTGACCAAACATTTGTTCATCAAGCAGCCAATACAATAGTTGCCCCTACCCAACTTCAACTCTAGCTTTTTAATTTTGTGACTATATAACAAGCCGTGCAAATTCGATGACTACTTTTATATCTTTGCAAACCGACATTCCATATTCCACCCAATTTCTAGTATCTATGAAATAGTAGTGGTCATATAAGATTTATGTATCTTGTTAGATCCAAATGAGATTATATGGCAAAATCTCACTCAAAATTATCTTTCTGATTTGTAAAAGGTATAACTTTACTCTTCATTTATACTCGTTCATAAATAGGCACACAATTATCTTTTTAAAAAGAAAAAAAAAATTCCTTTAGCGGAGCTCCTATCTTTTTACTCTCTTTTAACTCGATGTCACAATCTCAAGGCTCAAAATTTAAAGTGAAAAATACTT
>NW_025859421.1:0-3653 GCF_002878395.1 Capsicum annuum
GTAATAAATTATTACGTTTATATGATTTGACTTAAAGATGGATGTAACAATACACTATTTTTTTTGTGTAAAACAAAATAAATTATTATATTTTACATTTAGCTTTTGTAAAACGTAATAATTGATTACGTTTTACAAAAAATTTTGTAAAATGTAATAAATTATTACATTTTACAGACAGTATTTTTACTGTTCATCTTCGACAATTAAACATTAAAAATATATATAAAACGAATAATTTATCATGTTTAGCCTATTTTGGTAACTTATTAAATAGGTGGCCTATTTCGATCACTTTTTTTTTTGGCTTATTTTGGTTCCGAGTTCCTATTCTAACTTTACATTATCAATTTTTGTAATTTTTGTTTAAAGAAAAATTCTTTATAATAACAATTTTTTTCTTTTTTAGTCTATATAACATTTTTTTTTATGAAAAAATAAATATCACTCCATTCGTTATTTTTTAATTGCCAGGATAAGATTTTTGCACAGCCTTTCAAAAAAAAAATAAGAATAATTTGACTAATATATCCTTTATTAGTTCTTTAATTTTCGTCTATTACACGCCTCTTGATTCTAGAAAAATTAATATCAAGAGCAAAGTTAAAAAAAGTAATTAATTCTCTATTGAATTTTTAAATTAACAAGTATTTGGGAATAACTATTTTTAGTATATATGACAATTAAAAAAAATAGGAGGGAGTATATTTTAGATTAAAAAGAAAAGTGAGAAAAAATAATTAATATATAAGTTAATGACGTTCTATAATGAAAGAAACGAGAAAAATAAAAAAATAAATTTATTAATAATAATCAAAGCTCTAATATCTATATACTTCAGTGAAAATATAAGGTAAATATGACTTTATAAATATACTTCAATGTAGGTAAAACAAAAATAATTAATAAAAATAGAGAGAGATATTTATAACAAATTAATTAATTATTGTTAATAAATTTTAAATTATAATTTTAGAAAAACTTTCATTACTGACAATAAAAACTCAGTTTTCTATGAGTCATTAAAAAATAAGCGAGAATTAAAACATATACCTATATGCACAATTACATTGGAAGTTGTGATTAATTTCTAATTATTATTTTGCTTCTAATGTTCATGAATTTAAATAACAATGGTAAAAATATAGGTTACAAAAAAAATGAATATATATAATATAAAAATATATTAATAAACGAAAGATTAAAAATGTTAAGAATAAAATAGACATTATATAGGATAAAGCAGGAAGCTTGATTATTGTTCAAAATTGAGGGATTATTTGATTTTTAAAACAAAAATAGGGGGCGTAAATGATTTTTACCTAGCATAAATAGTATTGAAATTATGAATCACCTTATATTAATTGATGAAGTAAGGTGAGTTGGAGCTCATTTATTTGCACTTAATGAAGATCTTAATCTGAATGATTCAAATTTCAAGATACTATAATCAATAGAAATATAACGTAACGACAAGTTTATTCAACCTCGTGAAACAAGTTTCATCGATGACAAAATGAAATATGCAATTAGCAAAAGATAGATAAGTCTTCCTCTATGCATATGAAAATAACAGTACATTCAACGAACATTAGAAATGGGGAAAATTCGGACTTCACTATTTTTTATTTCAAGCAGTGAAAAATTGAAGCAAAGCATAGTGAAAAATATTTTCGAGTAATGTAAATTTTTTAGAAATGTGAACTTTTTGAGTCATGTGAATTTGAGTGTTGTTGGGGTGAGGAAGAGAGGTAGGGGGTCATAAGTCACATTTGTCATTTTTTGAAAAATGACTTCCTTGGCCCATGAGGGAAGTCATTTTTCCTCAAATTGAGGAAAATGAGTTACTGTGGAAAATATTTTCCAAACATTTTCTTGCAACCAAACAAGAAAAAATAGGAAAACATTTTCCAGAAAATATTTTCCACCATACCAAACACACCCTTCGTCTTTGAAATTGAGTTTTGAAGATAAAGAAAGGATTTTAATGGAAATTTATATATGTTGGTGTTTGATATTGGCCACTGGGGTTAAAAGTTGAGATTATATTTATTTATTTATTTATTATTATGTTTAATAATTTTAAAATAAATATATCATGGGTAGTCAAAGAAATGAGAGATTGTCGACGAAGGGGTCAGATTGCATATTCAGATATTGAAAAAACAAACAGTGTTAATTATTCAGTTTTCAGATCTAAAAACAATATCTTAATTATTCAGATGTGCATTCAGATTCAGACGTCTTAATCTTAAGAGAAAAAAAATGCAGCCTTAGAGCATAAATCTGAAATAAATTGAAATTGAGCAAATCCGTAAATTAATCAGTATCACTCATTTAATTAAAATGCTATATATATCTTATCTTAATTCTATTAAAAGGAGGGAAATTTTTAATCCGAAAATTAATGTCAAGGGAAATTGGGTGAAAAGAGGGGTATTTTTAATCCTAAATTGACGTTAGGGACAATTTGGATCCACTAGGAGATACAGGGTAAATTCAAGTCATTTTTAATAGGGTAAAATTCACAAGAAGCATACTTAAGAGCCCAATTACTAGTTTTATAACAACAGTTTCATAATTAAATTTTATATTAACTTTTATTTTATATTTTAAAAAATGTTGCTGTAAAAATACATCTACAAAAAAATTACTACACTTAATTAACTAAAATTAGTTGAGCTATATATGGTATGATTACCAATCAAGTAAATATGTTGATTCCTTTTCCATTTAAAACACTTAAAAAATGTGACATCTGTGATAATCAAATAATTCAAATTTCAGTTTTTCACCATTAACAGTTGCATATTTTATTTTTTCAATTTCTTCTAAACCAACCCTGTCTTTCTTAATCAAATTGAACTGATTCTTATGCGAAATTAACAGCAATTGCAAAACGAATCAGTTATTCGATTGAATCAAATTCAATTGTTGATTCATCTGTTATATTTGTTTGAATTCAACTATCAGTTGAAAATTCAACCATTACTGTTGTTCAAGGTACATAACCATTATTGCTATTCAGTTCACTTTTTTTTTTACCATTACTGATGTGCTTATCAAGTTTTGGTTGTCGTCGTTAATTTGTATGTGAAAAAATTGTAAAACAAATTATAGTTATAATCAAGACAACAGTAAAATTGGAATTCAAGTATCTGTTGCAAATTTCATCTTTAAAGTTGTTTCAATGGAAAAAAAATCAGTATTCGACTCTATTTTTTATGATCGTTTGTTGTTATATTGATTGTTTTAACAATAGAATAATTGTAAACAACTTTCGAATTGAAATACATTCAATTTTTTTTTTGTATTACTAGATAATTGATTGAACGAATGTTTCTGTTGAAGTTGACGTTATTCTATGAGCCCAGATAAAAGTATAAAATATCTTCGTCCATATGTATTTTTGATGTGTTTAATGATAACACTGCATATGTATTTTTGATATTGTTAATGGTAATGGTGCATATGTTTTTTTTGTTTTGTTGTAGGAATTTTGATATATAAATGTATATTTGCAAAAATATTTTAGTTTAAGGTAATCTTGTGTGTATGTATTTTTTTAATTTAGATGTTGGTTGTGTATCTTTTTTTGCACGTAATTCTGAAAAGTGTGTGTTATAAGAAGGGATATTTGACAAATTGGTATG
>NW_025859422.1:0-1077 GCF_002878395.1 Capsicum annuum
TTTAATGTTAGAAAAAAAAGAATTAAAATTAGAAGATAAATTGACAGTTATGGTAAGAATAGAAAGAGAAAATGAAGAAATAGATAGGAAAAAGGAAATAGAAAAAATAAAACAACAAACACCAGAAGAAATACGAAAAATAGAAGAAACTAAAAATAGTAGGATTGCTGAATTAGAAAAAGAACTACAAATGTTAAAAGATTTGTATGAAGAAAGACAAAAGGAAGAGGAAGAAAAAGATAAAGAACAAAAATTACTAAACGAGATAAATCAATTTAAAGGAAAATTAAAAACAAACAATAATGAAATAAAAAAGAAGGAATTAGAAATAAATAATATAGATGTTGAAGAGATAGATAATTATGATTCAGAAGATAGTGAGACATATACAGAATATTAACAAATACAAAAAATTTAGAAATCAATGAAAAACAAGAAGTAATTAATGAAGAAAACTTAGAAAATATCAACACAGAAATAAATACTCTTGATAAAAAAGAAGATGAAAATATAATACCTAGAACATTAGAAATAAGAAAACCTACATATTATAAGAATAAGTTTAAAAGATATAATCTAAAAAATAAATATGACAAATGGACACCAAAACAAATAGTTAATAAAAATTATAACTTTTTAGACTTACACTGTGTAATAGATACAGAAAAAACAATACAATTATGGATAGGATATATGACAAAATAATTATTAGATAATAAAATAAACATAACAGATGCACCAGAATATATAGAAAGAACACTAATAGAAACAGTGAAATTATGGTTTTCAAATTTAACTGAAAATAGCGAGAAGGTATTAAGAACTAACAAACCTACAGAAGGAACATCATCAACAACGACTAAACTAACACCTATAGAATTATTAAAAAAAATATGAAACGACTATAAAAGATGAATTTGATAGTATGACAACAATAGAAGAAGAACAAAATGAAGAAAAAGATACAAATAGGAATTTCACGATAAAATTAGCAATATGTATTATGTGTTATATAGATGAATATACTTGTGCATTTAAAGAATATTATTATAAAGGAGAATATAATATAGAAGAAAG
>NW_025859423.1:0-1861 GCF_002878395.1 Capsicum annuum
ATTTTTCTCTTTTTCCACTTTGCTAATAAACTTCTTAACATGCTATTTTTTCGAATAATTCTACTATAAAGCAATTAACATGAACTTATTATCATATTATGATTGTTAGAAATTTATGAATTTAGCTATTCATAATAGTAAATGAATGTACCCGTTCTGGTAGTTTAGATAATTCTAAGTTTTATTCCTCCATAGATTTTTCCATTGAAATATACCTATTTTTTAATAAATCAAATTATTTGTTGTAGATAAGAGAGAATTTTTTGCTTCAACGCATGAAGGCTTGCTTCTTTCTGCCTTCGATGCCTTCATTTATAATGGATGATTTACATAGTTTTTCGTACTAATGTTTTACACGTTTCTAAAACTTTTAAAAAATCTAGTCCTATCTTTTTACAAAGTCTTCCTAACCTAATTAATTTCCTGACATAATTTACATAAAAGTCTTTACATAAAGACTTTAATATCTAACTATAAGACAAAAATCATAAATACTTCTGGTTTAAAAAGTCAAAAAGCCTAATCTATCTAAAGACTTTATATACTTTATTCAATAAGTTTTACGTAAAATTGTGAAAGTTTGTTACATGTCGCTTTCACAATTTAATAGCTTGTCTTTTATCTCCATTATTGCTTCCGTTGATATCTTCTTGTCGTATCTGTTTCTTTTCTATCTTCTTTCTAGTTGACATGCTTATCTTCTTGATTTTTTTATTTTATTCTAGCTGAACTTCTGGGATAATATTATCCTCTCCATTGCATCTCAAACATTGATGATCTGGATATTTGTGTCCAATTATCTTGCAATATCTTGTCAATAATCCATCTGAAATAAATCCTCTCTTAATTGCCCTTGCAGTAGAGTGTTTTCTGGGTTAAGTAATGTCATTATCCATTGTCTAACATCTTCCATATCTGCTTGTCGTAGTTCTTTTGAATTTGAATAAATTATCTGATGGTCTCTTGAATAATAACTCCATATTCGGTTTTCATTGGTATAATTGTTTGCTGGTTCTTGAATAATTGTAGCTAGTCCAATAAGTCGTTTGTTTGCATAAAAATCAGGTATCTCGATTCTGGATATCTCTGGCTGCTGCACAATATCTTCTGTATAATCATATCTCCGGTTAATCCTATTTTTACAACTTGTATAACTGGTTTTATCTCGTCGTATAATATCTCTGCTGTTGCAGTATAACACTTTATATAAAATAGATTTCCTTTGGTTACTCTTTTATAGGTTTTGAATATTTTTTGTAATTCTTCCATAGCTGATAGTTCTTCTCCATCTTGGGTGTATATGGCATTTAATAATCTATAATCAAAACAAGCTTTTATTAAGCTTGGGTTGATTTTGGGTAGTGCAATTAGCTTGTTGTGACCTTGTAATCTTTGAGTTATATAGTTTGTGTTGGGTTCTTTGATATCTGTAGCTCTGGGGTTAAGGTTTAGAAAAGTTTGTACTTGTTAGATATTTTCTATGTATTTTTGGCCTGTATAGTTATAAACTTTTTTATCTTGGTTCAGACTATCTCGATATGTGGTAATTTGTGAGGGTATGTTCAAGAGGTCTTTTTGTATTTTTGGTGTAAATGGTTTTTCAAATATCTTGTTTAAGTTCATATTCTGGTATCTTTGTCCAATAACTCCTTTGCTTGTACCTGCAATTGTAGATTGATAAACGTTATGGGTTTTACGGAGTGTCCCAACGTCTCCTTCTAGCTCTGGAATTTTAATGTCTTTCGATCGACATAGCTCTGCACACTGCTGAGTTAGCTAATTTGTAGCTACAGACTTCAGTTTATCTTCCTTAGTCTTTAGCTTTTCTATTTCATTACCCATACTGTCCACTTTCATTGAA
>NW_025859424.1:0-3971 GCF_002878395.1 Capsicum annuum
GAATCGTTATGATGTTTGGACTAGACCTCTTCGATACTCATTGATTTCTTTGATTGTAAAGGAGTAGAAACAACATTAAAAACTTCATCTTGATTTAGTCCAAGATTAAATGATGGTGGATTACCTAAAACAAAATTGATAGGTGGTATACCCCTATTTGGTGTGTGTTCTGCCATTAGAACAGACCTCGACAATTGTACGAACAAAAAACTCTAAATCGACAATGAGAATGGTGTACAGAAAAATATAAAAAAAATATATAATTTGTGAAAGAGATAACATGCAATAACTAAAATTTTATAGTTACATGATTTAATGAAACACAATCTTTATCAAAGAGTGGAGAGAAACCTAAGAAAATGTAAGGAATAGAAAGAGAAATATGATGTTCATCATGTGTTAATCCTCCACAATTTTCCAGCAAAAAATTCACATAAACCCAAAAATAGGAGAATTTTAAAAAATATATAAAAAATAAAGTGAGATAAAAGGAGAGAGATAAAACTGATTAGGAAGTGGCGTGAATGATGGCTGCTAACATGCCCAAAATGCGGAAGTGACTTATCCCACTTAAAAATATGTTATTTTTACTACAAAATGTAATTTTATAAAAGTATTACTATTTTTCGTAATTATAATCTTAAATTTTTCACTTCTTGTAATTTTTTTCCTTAAAATAATTCTCTTTTCCCACATTTTCTCTCTTTAGTGATTACAATGTGTTTTTGTCTTTGTCCTAAATAATATTTTAAAATATGTTATATATGCAAATTATAATATAAATGCTCAAAATGAAGAATTAAAACTGAAATAAAACTAATTAAAATAGAGATAATATAATAAATATATGCATTATGAAATATATTGACACTAGAATTTATTGAAATTAATATTAAATATTGGTAAATTCTTTTTTTAAATTATCAAGGAGTAAGAAGTGCAAAGAAATTGATTAAAGGAAAACGAGAGTCAAAATTGAATGCCAACAACTCTATGATCATTTGAAATTCTTTCTCCTTCATAAGATTTTTCTAATCACTTTTCTGTTTCTATTTTTCACTATATTAATTAATCAGAATAATTAGTTCAAGAGTGTGCCATAACAAATTTAAGGAATTTAGGTGTCTAGTCTTCCATAAAATATAAGCACAATATAACTTAATTTGTAGCTAATTCAGTTATTAAGATTACTTCTAAGATAATTGTTTTAAATATTGGTAAATGCAACTCTCAAAACTTAACATTTTCAAAGTAATAGTATAAACTTAATTCACATTTATAGCTCCTAAACATAGTACTAGAAACAATGCTTTCTTGAAACATTTTCTGTGAAAATGGACTATGTTATGTTTTGCATGCACTAATTGTTAACACTCGAGCATTACTATTTACTACTCTAAGTCAAAAACAAAAATTAAACGGAAAAACTTTAAGAAATTTATACGACAATATGTGTCAAGTATCCAACTGCAAATTAAAAAACGAAGAGAAAATGTTAACTAGTTTAGTTAATAATCTTAAATGTCAACGTAATTGAATTTTTAGTGAAAAATTACACACCACAGATAAAATAATTCCTTAATTATATGGTATAGTTAAGATTTTAAAAAATGACCTTACATAGTTATTTGTTAGTTATAAAACTGTTATATTATCAATGTCTATAACAAATAATACTCTCTTTCGTGTAATAAATTTTTCATAATCTCTTTCTTCTCTAATTGGTTAATTTTATGACATTAAATTATGCACGTTCTTGAACATATCTCAAAAAAAATTTCCCCCCCAAATCAGTCGTGTTTTTGTCTTCCCCTAAACATTCGTTGTGGAAAAGTATTAAAGATATTTTAGAGTAATTTCTCATCCCGAAACATCCGTGAGAATATGCATTAAAGAATTTGCGGTAATCTTTAGTTTTTTTCGGGTATATAGATTAGTTTTCTTTTGATTTTTTTTTAGGTATTTTCTAAATGAGCAGCCAAGCTTCTTCAAATTTCATCTATTTTCATCAAATAGAATGTATACTTTGAAAATTGAATTGTATATTATGATCAATTTCACAGAATAAATCTTGATGAATTTTTTTCATTATTGGGTATTTGATCCAATTTTAATGAATTTGATAATTATATATAGGTAATTTAATTGTATTCGGTTTCGTAGATTTTAGTATGTGTATGCGTTGTATAGTTTTTTCATTTGTATATTTTTATATACATATGAATGTATTGGATGTACATTTTTGATGTATATATGTAGATTTTTGTATAACTATATACGTATATAAGTTTGTTTTGTGTTGGTACTCATATACATATGCATATGTATAATATTACTAGTTTAACCTCATGTGTCTTGCACGTGTAACACTTAGTTATTTAAGATTAAATGATTTTGCCTATTGCAGAGATTTCTAATAAAGTGTAAAAGTTCAAACTATTTTTCAAAAATCTTACACACTTTAATATAATAATGAAAACATAAACATATACACATATATGTTTTACCACCAGAAGTTTCAAGTGGTTAATGGATCGTTACTTTTGCATTTGCCATATAGTATCTCTTTCCCTTGTTGCCACTGGCTAATAGAGACACATCAATTTGAACCATATTTGTGTTATAATTTTTTTTATATTTAAAATCTTTTCCTTACTAGTTTAACTGCACGTGCCTCGGATGTGTAACCTTTGATTATTTAAAATTAGATGATTTTGTCTATAGGGAAGATTTTTAATAAATTGCAAAAAGTTCAAATCACTTCTCAAATATCCTTCACACTTTAATATATGATGTAAACATAACATATATTTTATTGTAAGCACATATATATTTTACCACCAGAAGTTTCAAGTGACTAATGGATCGTCGTTTTTGCGTTTGTCATGTAGTGTCTCTTTTTCTTGCTGCTAGTAGTTAAGAGAAACACATCGATTTGAACCATATTTGTAGTACGATTAATTTTTTTATATTTTTTTCCATTTAAAATCTTTTTCAAATCTCTGATTACTTACTTAAAACTTCTAAAAATTTGCTTATATTTTATTATTCTAACGCTTTCATATTTATTTCAATGTTACCAAATTTTCGAAAAATTAGTAAAGCCAACTGAACTAACAAAATAAAATCCAAGCATGTGAATATCGAACTCTGAAGAAGAAATCAAAAAGAGAAAACAAGTGTAATTTATCCTCTAATATAAAAATTTTCGGCACAAAACCAAATTTAGTCGATCTCATTACAAATACAGCACATCAGGTGAAAAACAAAAAGAAATCTATATAAATATCATAAAATCTGTTCAGATCACAGAATTCCTTATTAATTGGTCATGTGACATAACCAAATACTCGATTTTTTGCTCTATTGCTAATTTTTCAGTTACATAAAAACTATATCTCTGTACAACTTCTTCCATTTTCCTTACTGCAATAATAAAGGATAATTTTTTTTAAAAAAGAACACTTTATAAACTCTTTCTTTTCTTCTTTCTTTCTATCTTTAGTTCTCAAAGAATCAAATATATTGCTATTATTACTCATTTTTCTTTGTTTATTTGGGGGGAATTTTTCATCAAAAATGAGAAATATAACAAGTTGTTACATAAAACATGCTATAAAAGTAACAGATTCACATGGTTCAAATCCATCGAATCAAATTTATTTACTAGGCAAACATCAAGTAATTAAAGTAAAATAAATAAATAAATTATAGTGCAACCATAAATTGACAAAGAGAAAAGAGTTGAACGAATCTAGTATGAATTTTGCAATCTTAGCTGATTCTTTCATCACCCATTCAGTTCTCAAATCAACTCCATGAAAACCCAAGTGCTTCTCATAGATCAAACTCCTTTTTTACCAATTTTGTAACTTATTTTTTCTACTGGTCTGCTGGACCTTTCCCTTCTCTCAATCGTTGTTGTTGTTTTCACTGTGACATCTCTTTGAACTTAAAAATAAGTAGTTTTT
>NW_025859425.1:0-1268 GCF_002878395.1 Capsicum annuum
TTCAGTCACTATTAGCATGGTAATTTGGATATTTTTTCCTTAAACAGCGCCTCTACTCTGGTTACTCCCCACCACGGCTTCTTGCCTCATTGGTTTCACCTTTAGGATGACATAGTTCTTAGGTATTTTTCTGCTTTTCCACTTTGCTAATAAACTTCTTTAACATATTATTCTTCGAATAATTCTACTATAAAGTAACTAATATGAATTTATTTTATCATACCATGATTGTTGGGAGTTATGAATTTAGCTATTCATAATCATAAATAAATATACCTGTTCGATTGAGTTTGATATTTGTTCATCCATAGCTTTTTCTATTGAAATATATTTGTTTTTTAACTAAGCAAAATATTTGTTGCGGACAGGAGAGAACATTTGTGCTTCAACACATAAAGGCTTGCTTTGCAATGCCTTCGGTTCCTCTTATTTATAGAATGAATCAAAAGTATTTACATTCTTTGCACGTTTTCTAAAAAGTCTCCTAATGAGACAAGAATTATTAGTGCTATAGCTAAAAAGCTACAAGAATTATTAGTGCTATAACCTAAAAAGTGTAAAAGACTAAAAAAGTTACAAGAATTATTAGTGCTATAACCTAAAAAGTCTAAAAGGCTAAAAATCTAGTCTATTATAACAATTTTACGTAAAATGTTTTTAATATCTTGTCTTCTATTATTACTCCGTTGATATCTCCTCGTTGTCGTATCTGCTGCTTTTCCATATCTCCATTTATCTTATCTTCTCTTCCAGCTGGCATGCTTATCTTCTTGATTCTTTTATTCTAGGTGAACTTCTGGGATAATATTATCTTCTCCATTACATCTTGAACATTGATGATCTGGATATTTGTGTCTAATTATATTGCAATATCTTGTCAATAATCCGTCTGAAATAAATCCTTTCTTAATTGCTCTTGCAGTAGATTATTTTTCTGGGTTAAGTAATGTCATTATCCATTGCCTAACATCTTCCATATCTGCTTATCGTAGTTCTTTTGAATTTGAATAAATCATCTAATGGTCTCTTGAATAATAGCTCCATATTGGATTTCCATTGGTATAATTATTTGCTAATTCTTGAATAATTATAGCTAGTCCAATGAGTCGTTTATTTGCATAGAAATCAGGTATATCAATTCTGGGTATTTTTGGCTGTTGCATAATATCTTCCGGTATAATCATATCTCTGGTTAATCTTATTTTTACCACTTGAATAACTGGTTTTATTTCGTCGTATAATATCTCTGCTGGTGCAGTATAACACTT
>NW_025859426.1:0-1012 GCF_002878395.1 Capsicum annuum
TGTTAGGCATTTTAGTATTTCCACTAGAAGGAAGACGTATTAATACCGGTTTCAATCTGTGGTGATGGTCCTATTTCATAAGAATCAAAACGACAAGGGCATTAATTAAAAGGGCAGGTTCACTCTCATACCCATGATCTTAACAGAAATATATAAGGCTTTAACCGAAGTGAAGGGGGGAATGAGATTTTTTGAGGGCAGTAACCTGATATTGCAGTTATGGATGATGGAGCATTTGCATGCGCCTTCTTTAGTTAGACCAGACGTGGTAGATCGTTGTATTCCTAATCGAGTTAAAGACATGGACTCCAGGTTGCGTTTGTATAAATTCTCGTTACTCGTGGGAGTCGACGCTTGGATTGAATTTCTTGAATCAAGAACCAGAGATAACATTTTGTGGACTTATCTATGGCTTCGACCAAAGATAATATTATTGGTTTGTCAGACGCAGCTCCCTTTAGTTATGTTAGGGCTCAATTGCACTAGACCATACAGTCCTTCTAGGGTAATGCGCCAGTTGGGTAGGCTGTAGGACGTGCCACCAACAGTGGATCTTCTGAAGGATGTTGAGTACTTCAAGGACCAAGCCTTAGGTGAGAGCAAGTACGAGTAGTTTTGGAAGCATAAAACAAAGCTAGGTATGGACACACTCAAAGAAAGTTTGGATAATCCGAGCTACACTCAGGGATATGAAGTCTGGCTTCAATCTATCCCTCGGGGTATCAGTCAACCCTTACCAGCGCAGCTTAGAGGGAGAATACAGGAAGAATGCATAGTAGACGACCATCAGGATGAAAGTGCGGGGTCCAAAGCAGAAACATTGAGAGTTCAGTTAGCAGATTTTGTTCAAGACGGTAGAAAGGTGTGAGAATAATCTTTCCAAGTGCACTCCTCATGAGGCAGGAATACGAGCCCGAAGCTTCTTCCTTAATATCAGGGTGTCTTTACAGGATATGCTACAAAGTTTAAATGGGAGAAAGAGAACTTCAGAGGCAGGTCCATCTCAGCCAGG
>NW_025859427.1:0-4550 GCF_002878395.1 Capsicum annuum
CATCTAAGTAAGGTCTATAACCATGTACATAGATCTATGTGATCTACGAATGATCAAGAGAGTAATCGATGCACGACCTACAATGCAGGTTTACGATAGACCAAATGAATCGATAGACCCTCAAAGTACAAGTATATTTTTTATATGGTATTGACATAGGTTAGCACTGATGACAGTCTATTAAGTGTCACTAATAGTTCAAGATTATTTGTTTAACCAACAGTTCAAGTGATTATGTGTTTAAACTTTTTTTAATTTAATTTTTTTCTTTCACCGCTCCCAAATGTGATTATGTGTTTAAACTTTTTAAATTTAATTATTTTCTTTCAAACTACAAGCTACTGATGGTTCATCGATTCATATAATTACGATTGGACTATATGTCTGGTCGAGGAGTGACGGTGTCTAAGATCGATGACAGTGCATAAAATATTATCTGGTGTAGTGTAGATCAATTTTCTTGTGTACGATAGACTATATATGTGATCTGAATTTATTATCACATAATTTTTACTCTTCGTTATATTAATCAAGGCAATCTACAATTGTATTCATAGAACAAACATCTCCCTAAACACAATCCTCTGAATTTCTGTTATGCTTGGACCCTTACCATTACGAAAATGATTTACGCATAGTAAACCAATAATATTGGATGAGATTTTCTTATTCCTACTCGTGGCATGTTCAAAACCACACGTGTAGAACCAACATACTTGTATAGGCGAAATTTGATCGAGGATTCATGCTTCCTTGCCTGCAACAACCAGTCGCAACCACGAGATACACATTTCACCTTCAACAATTTAGTGCAGCTCTTCTTCATAAAATAATTAAATACTGCCTCACTGATGCTCCATCTAGTAGCATTTTCTGCTCTTTCTTGTCGGTGAATATTTGATCACGATAGAAATTGATTTCATCGGTGAAGGAATTTCTTGGTTGTGATTCTGTTTCACAATCTTCTTCCGCATCTTGCTAGTTCGATGAAACATATTCCATATGCATAGAATCATCTTCCATATTAATTGAATGATCGTCATCGTTCTTATAATCATTCAAATTGTCATCGGCTATCGGGCGCTTAGGTGGGGTGGTGATGAATTCAACAGTTCTTTAAAGAGTCCCTCAACTACATTTATCCTTAAAATAGGACTAAAGCCATCAATATCAACATCCACCATGTACAACGACACACATTTATCATTATTTATGACAGTAGAATGCATCTTTTTCCTTAAATATATTAGATAACTAATCACCACATTGCTCGATGCACAAGCTAGATTCCCGCTCTCCATTACGCTTGCAACCAACTCATCGTATGAACTGTTAGTAAAAGATTTTCATTTCCAACATTTGAGAGTCTTCTCCTATTTTCCCATGAAATCGCCAGAAATCAGAAAAAGTTCTTCAATAAATATACTAGAATTAAGCTTTGGTCAATGGTAGATTATGCTGAGGGTCTATGTCGGAATGTATGCATGGTCGATGACTGATGATGACTGGTCGATGACTGGGCAGATATTCGTACAAAAACCTTGAAATTGCAAATATTGCTTGTAATCAACGATAATTGGGTTAATGGAATAGAGGAATGAACTTGGAGTCGCCTGAACTGCTGTAATGTACTTTCTAAAGTGGTTTTGAGTAATGTGAGTTATTTAAAGCTTTTTAACAATAGTGGAAAGTATATTTGAGAAGATAACAAACAAATGGGGTAACAATGGATGCAATGGACAAGCTTATGATGTTTGTAGACTGATTTAGAGCTGATCGCCAAAAAAGTGGCCGAAATCAGATTTTTTTGGACGGAAATGGAGGCTTCTACTTTAAGCTATTGAATTTTTTTAAAATTATTTTTTATAATGGTGGATGATGGAGTGGGTTGAAGTGTATTATTAGAAACTTGTATGTGAATTTATTAAGTCTGAAATATTGGGTTAAAGTGAATTATTATAAAACTTGTGGCTAAAGTTGTTAAGTTGAAAAAGTTAGTGATGATGTGAAATTAAGTGGGTATATGACTAATTTTTTTAAACTTGTGTGTATTTGAAAAAATAATTTTGAAGAATATCCTTTTTGGCAAACTTGCCCATGTTATCATCATATTTATACCAAGAATTATTTAGCTGATGAAAAATATATAACTATTCCTTCATTGCAAAAACTTTGTAAATTTATTGAACATTTCTTTTTCTTTATTTGTCACACTCTACTACTTGCACTACCTTTTTAAAAGACAATGTTTTACCAACTTTGCATGCATGTAGCTTTCCTAAGGGTACCAAAAACTTTCTTTTGTTCGATAAAGATGGATTGGTCCATTTTCTTAGCATGCTAAAGATAAAAAACTTGGACGCCCAATTGTGACACGCATACAAAGTGCAAGAATATTGTCTCTTTTCACATTGTAGGCTTAGGGTTTTGGCTTTTCTTTTTGATGGGAGAGGGTGTTCTTCACATGGGTCTTCTGGAATATATAGATGGAGGAGAGGGAATACCTAATTGCTTGTGGAGACAAATACATTACCTCATTCTCATATATATACCTCATGCATTATTATTTTCTTCTTTTAAATTTATTGGTTTAACTTTCTTTTAGTCCGTTTTAGAAAATCTTCTCACTTCCTTTTTTATTGCTTGTTTATTGAGACACTAATTACTCTTTAATTTTAACTTTTTACGTAACATGTTTAAGACTACAACATTAAATGATATTTTTTATATTCCACTTATCTTTAATTTAAGACCACAAGATTCAAAAGATTTTTTTTATTTTTCATAAACTCCGTAGTCAAAATCTGTCAATTAAATTTAAATTGAAGGAGCATTTATTAAATCAAAGGGTGTCTTGAAAGAAGGTAATTGGTAGGGATAGCTGTACTTTCTTGAGCCAACTTTCTGTGGACATATATAGATCCTGCATTGCATGAAGGACCATAGACTCATATTGGAAAGAAGCAGAGAGTGACATGGCATATAGAGAGCGCCACCACATAAATAGTAGGCGCATATTATAGAGAATCAAAGGATCTCCAAGTTGGCAATGGCCAATGAGACGTTTAATAGCAAAGCCAGCTCATTAATCATTAAGTCATTTTCATGCATGGGTCCATATGCTATTTTGAACTTTCACGTGTACATGGCCTATATACCATATGACAATATGTAGTGCATTCGAGGAATAGTAAGAAAATTCTCTCTTGTTCTTTTGATTCCAGTACGAGAAAGTTTATTCAGTTAATACCATTGGACTGATATGGACTCATCCAAGTCGATTTATTCTAAATATAATTGCGAGGCAAGTTTATTCATAGTGATGGACTGGTACACTACCAGAAATTATCCCTACGGTGACGGTTGCAAAATTGTTGCAATAGCAGAAAAACCGTTGCCATATCTCAACCGCAACGGTTCAGCAACCGTCCTATAGGTGGACGTTGTGATAGGTCTATGGCAACGGTTTATGCGACGGTTGTCTAAACCGTCGCCATAGCTTGACCTATGGCGACGGTTATTTTTTGACTTATTGAGACGCCTATTTTCATCTATTGCAACGGTTACAACCGTCGCCATAGCTTGACCTATGGCGAGGGTTATTTTTTAACTTATTGCGACGCCTATTTTCATTTATTGCAACGATTACTAACCGTTGCAATAGAAGCTATTGCAACGACATTAAACCATTGAAACAACATCTATTGCGCCGTTTGCAACAACATCTATTGCGATGTATTGTAAATTAGTATTTACATACATAATAAATTACAATAAACAATTATTCACACATTATGAAACAAAATCATTCATTAATAATCACATAATCCAAAATATGGAACAAATTAAACTAGTAATCTAAATCCAAAAGCAAAATGTATGTTAAGTACTCAAATGATTAGTTAAGTTTTTATATAGTATCAAGTTCTAGTCGCGATAAGTTTCAAGAAATTATATGTAGCCTGTATTCTTCTTCTTCTTGTGTTCTAGCATCTGTTTTTTCCGTAAAGCTGCAAGTGATTTGGATGAAACAAAGTTCTTTAACTTTCTGATGATTTCTTGAACACCCTTGTAGATTCATGATTGTTCAAGTCACTGTAAGTTCAAAAAATAAAATATCAAATGGGTTCACGGTAAGTTCAGATAGCATGTTATCACTACAGACAAACAGATAACACTTGTTATAGACAAGGAAAAGCCTGAAGTCCTTGAACTTCAAGAACCTGCTCAAGAAAGCTTCTCAACATAAGAAAGAAGCTCGATCAGGTCATTTCTATCTATTATCTGTCTTTTGCAGAGCTAAAAATTTCCCCAGAAATACCAGACTTCAATTTCCATGTAAATTAGACAAACTCATGAAGTAGATGATCTATTTCTTTCTCATTTTTCTCATATATGAAAAACAAAGTAAAGCCACATGGGACTTCTGCAGTTGAAATAAGATGAACAGAGCACCTAAACATGGGATTGAACTTGCATAGCTTGAGCTGCTATCTGCATAATAGAGAGAGCCACATATTTTCTTCTTTCAATGTCAATATTTGACAAAT
>NW_025859428.1:0-64727 GCF_002878395.1 Capsicum annuum
GTTATTAAATGTTGTGTGTGGTTAGTAGTATCCTTGAGTTGCTAAGTAGAAGAAGGATAGTTATTTAGTACATGGTATTTTTAATAGCTAAGTTTAGGAGTTTTGGATAGATGGTATTGGGTTTTTTAATTATGATTTTGATTCTTACGATTTGTGAAAAATATTAGTATAGAAGTGTGATCTTGGTAGACTATGATTATGTGTTTAGTGAGGTGGACATGTTTTCAAATAAGTGTGTAAGTCTTTGATGATGATTATTAAAGCTAGAGAGTTAAGGATGGTATATGAAAGGGTTGTTCAAGAATAAAGTCAGTAAGTTTGAAATATAGTTTATTCTTGTGAGTTTAGCATTTATGTGTAGACATTATAATAAAGAAATTATGGCTTAGTCTCGAGGATATGGAGTAAAACCATAAGCTTAGAATATCATCTTTGACCTAAGGGGGAGAAGGTAGAGTTAAGAACCAAATTAAGTTTTGAGAATTAGATTATGATACATGTCAATAAGAGTTGTGATGAGATAGTGATCCCTTCTTACTATAGAGTATTCCTTGGATTTTAGTCACTATCACACCAAATCCAAGTCTTGCATGATAGACCCATGCCAAAGACCAATGCTTATATACTTCACGCATACTCAAGTCCATTGTTATCTTCTAGCAAAAAAGTAAAAACTTCACAATGTGATTCAAATTATCCCACATAAATCTATGAACTCCAGTCTTTTGTTGAATATCTTATGATACGTTTGAACTCATGTTTCAGAGTATGATCAGTTCTCAAAAACTTGTGATCCTAGTGAAATCCAGTTTATATCATGTATGTCCTAAGTTTAGATCTTTTTAATGAATTAATGCCTTTGACATTCTATCCTTCAGGCCTCAGTTAAGTGTCAGAGTTATGTATCAGTTAGCCTTCGAAAGTTGGTAATCTTATTTCGCGAACTTTACATCCATTAAATGTTGATATTTGAGTTAATTCATGATCAAGAATGTAGATAGGTGTTTCTGAAAAGTTTTGAATTTCTTGGACCTCGTTTAGACTATGTTTGAATTATTAAAATAGTGAGTCAATGCGATCTTGATGCATGGCAATGTCCATTGTGTCGATAGATAATATTTCGCTCAGTTCAGTGAAATTTCCACTGAATAAACGTGGCGCATTGGCTATCGCATCGATGCCAATGATGCGGCGTGTCGTCCTGCGCGTTGTCCTGCGCATCAATAATTTAATTTTCAATAATTAAAAGGTCGCATCCTCAGGGTTAATTAAGTCTTTTTCCCACACCCTTCAACCCCCATAAAATGAAATTTACCCCTATTTTAGCAAAAAATAATCATTCTTTCACAAATTTCTCAAGATTAAAAACCCTAGGTAAATTAAATTCAAATTCAAGGCTTAATATCCCACCGTTAATATTCCAGAATTCACCAACTAAGGCATGTGAGGTGTTGATTGAAAGGTTTCTTCCACCTTTGGAGTCCAAGAAACTCTTTTAAAGCTCATGTAGAGTGATTTCATGATTTTCATGATTTGAATTAAAATGTATTCATGATTATTACTTAATTGGGTTTCTATTTCATGATTTACTACAAGATTCATGTTGAGTTAATTGATATATGTTCTTTATCATGTGAATTCATGTTGGAACTTTTGGAATTATGTAAATGGAATTGAATCACGATGTCTACATGTTGTTTTAGTATTATGTGCATATATTATGCCCCACAAGTGTTTGATGAATTGTCTATATGAGTGGAATAGTGAAATTATATCATGTTAGCATGTATGCAAGTTCATGTCATGCAACTGTTTGCTTGAATGCCCAAACGAATGAATGATGACTATGTAGTAATTACCATGTCTCAAGATTATGCCATGTCCTTTAAGTTTATGCTATCGAGTCCAGGGGGTATTTAATACCCAATAATTTAGCTGCTTGTCTAGAGCCATAGTCAGTCACAGAGTAGAATTAATCATGTCTCAATCAGTAGAATTCAGTCAGTTACAGAACGTAAGAAAACTCAATAAACTCAAAATCAGTCTAATTCAGTTCAGTAAAATCAATTCAGTTTAGTTATACAGTATGATTAGTAACAGTTCAGTCCAGCCTAGTACAATTTAGAATTTAATCTAGTGTCTATTCAGTAGGGAGTAAGAATCAGCACTAAGTGAACCCAAGGATGGGAATTCACCTGTCAGTAGAGGGTGTAATCCTTAGAAGCAGTCCTTGTATTTCAGAACTATGTAGCTAGCGTAGGTTGAGAAATCAACCTGTCAGTTGAGGGTTGATGAGGTGATCTACCTGCCAGTTGAGGATACCACCATTCTTGTTCAGAGAACCTACTTGATGAGTGTGACTCAACACTTATCCTTACCCATGGAACGGTATTGACACGCTTCCAACTGGGGTTATAGGTTGGACCCTAAATAAGTTAGAGAAGGGGCATGTCGGTTAGATGATTACTTCCCACAGTCTCAATTTCAGATTCAGTCTCAATAGGGAACTCAGTTCAGTTCCATAGATTCAGGACTGTCCAACACAGTCACTCAGCTCAATACGAGACTCAGTGTAGTTTCACAGAATCAAGACTATTAGATACAGTCATTTAGTTATCAGTATTCAGTATTTAGTGTTATTACGATCTTAGTACAGTTTACATCATCATGTATGTACTCTCATTCAGTCATGCTCATGATATTCATTTAGTATTGTTCATGCATATGAACCCATGTATTTCAGCCTACCTCACTAAGCATACTAGTACATTCAAAGTACTGACTCATTCTTTTCTTTTGTGCTATGATGTTTTATATCATAGGTTCAGACGCACAGGCTCCCGAGCACCATTAGTAGTTCAGATTCTTAGGATACAAAGTTATTGGTAAGTCCTTATAGTTTGAAGACGTGATTAATTATTTCAACATTTCAATTTATTTTCATTAGTTGGAGTTAGTTGGGGACTAGTCCTATCAACTCCACAGTTCAGACAGTTTAGAGGCTTTTTAGACTAGAGTATTTTTAGACAGTTGTTCAGTTTTCAGTATTGATGTTCAGTTTTGGTATTGTGATACGATATTTAGTATTATTTACAATATTAATCCTTATGGCCAATTTTCTGCCTATTTTTCATATATTTACTGTATTATTATTCAGTTATAGCAGTAGGTACCAGTCATGGGTTGGCTTGTGGTCCTTCGAGATTATGAGCACCGTGTAGCTCTAGGGTACAGACTTGGGCCATTAAAAACTTGATATCAGAGCCTTAGGTTCAACAGAGTCCTAGGAAGTCTGAAAGTTGCATCTAGTAAAGTCTTGTGCGTGGGTGTATTGCGTGCCATACTTACGGATAGGAGGCTACTAGATGTTTTAGGAAAAGTTTCCCTTCTTTCAGTATTAGTGTCGTACGAGTGAGCATGAGCTCTAGTTAAACTCTCAGTCTAATGCTTTCTCTTCCCTTTACAAAAATATGCCTCCAAATATAACTAAGGGAGGGAATAGGAGACTAGCCAAAACCCCAACCCATCTAGCCAGATCCACAAGATGAACAAGTCTCCCATGCTGAGTTTAGAGCAACATTCACCACCCTATCTCATTCTTTGGCAGCCCAGAATGAACGCTCAGCTACTATTCTGGCCAACCCAGTGGCCAATACTGTGGCTTTCAGGATTTGAGACTTCACTCAAATAAACCCTCCATTGTTTACCAAGTCTAAGTCAGATGAGGCCCTCAAGAATTTCTTGATCAGGTGCAGAAGGTTACTGATATTATGGGGGTGACTGCTGCTGAGAGTTCTGAGTTATCCACATATCAGTTGAAGGATGTGGCTCACTCATGGTTTAAATAGTGAAAAGCAAAAAGGGCCATAGATGCAGGGCCCATAGAGTGGAAAGAGTTTGCCACTGCTTTTCTAGATAGGTTCTTACCACTGGAGTTGAGGAAAGAAAAGGTGTTAGAATTTAAAGTAGGGAAATATGACAGTGAAAGAGAATTCTCTCAAGTTTTCTCAATTATCTAGATATGCTCCTTATGTAGTGGCAGACAGCAGATCCTGAATGAGTAAGTTTGTGTCAGGGGTATCTAGCAGCGTGGTCAAAGAGTGTAGGACCGCAATTCTTATTAAGGATATGGACATATCCAGGATCATGGTCCATGCTCAGTAGATAGAGGAGGTAAGAATAAAGAGAAAGATAGGGATAACAAGAGAGCGAGAAAAGGTAGTTTCAACTTCGCTCAGCCTAAGTCAGAGGGTGGAAATTATTTTCAGTTCCACCCAAAATCCTTTGTTCCAACTCCATCTTCAGCTAGAGCTTCTGTGCCAAAATTAAGAGACGACAATAGGGATAGGGCACAAGGCCATAAATCCCAGGATAGTGTTAGCAGTGCCCAAACCAATCCCCTTTGTCAAAAGTATGGAGGAAACCACCAGGGTATCTGTAGAGCAGGTAGTCATATATGTTTTGGGTGTGGAAAGATAGCCCATAGAGTCATAGATTGTCCCCAGTCAGGTTCTCAGGGTCATAATAATCGTCCCCCAGCTCAATCAGGTCACTCAAATCAGCAGGGTGCCGCTTTTAATGCCACTAGTGGGCAGCACCCAAATAGATTCTATGCACTTTAGTACCGATAGGATTAAGAGAGTTCTCCTAATGTGGTCACTAGTACATTACAAGTTTGCTATTTGTATGTTTATGCTTTGCTAGATCCAGGAGCTTCTTTGTTCTTTGTTACTCCATATATTGTAGTTGATTTCGGAGTCAGTCCCAAAATTCAAATAGAGCTTTTCTCAGTCTTTTCCCCAGTAGGTAAATCTATCATAGCTGGGCGGGTATATAGGAACTACCCGGTTATGATATCTCAGAAAATCACTTCAGCAGATTTAGTCAAATTAGAGATACCTAATTTTGATGTCATTCTCGGCAAAGATTGGCTTTATTTCTACTATGAATCAGTTGACTACAGAAATAGAATTTTCCAGTTTTAGTTTTCAAATGAACTCATCCTAGAGTGGAGGCGTATTACTTTAACACTTAGGGGTCAGCTTGTTTCTTACATTTGGCTAGAAATATGATATCTAAGGGATACGTCTACCATCTTGTTTGAGTTCAGGACTCTAGTTCAGAATCCCCTACTCTTGAGTCAGTGTCAGTAGCATATTAATTCCCAGATGTGTTCTCGAAGATCTTCCCAGAGTTCCTCCCAAAAAGGAAATTGATTTTGGAATCGACCTTTTTCCAGATACTCAGCGCATATCTATTCTGCCATATAGAATGGCTCCAGAAAAACTCAGACAATTAAAAGAGCAGTTAAAGGATCTTTTAGATATGGGATTCATCATACCCAGTATGTCCCCATGGGGTGCACCAGTTTTATTCGTGAGTAAGAAAGACGGTTCCCTCAGAATTTGTATTACCTACCGTAAGTTAAATAAAGTTATGGTCAAGAAAAAGTATCCACTTCCAAAATCAATGACTTATTTGACCAACTTTAGGGTGTGAGTTACTTCTCTAAGATAGACCTCAGATCAGGCTATCATCAACTCAGAATCAGGGAGTGTGACATCCCAAAAATAACTTTTAAAACTCGGTATGGTCACTTCAAATTCTTAGTCATGTCCTTTGGTTTTACCAATGCCCCAGCAGCCTTTATGGAATTGATGAACCGTGTGTTCAAGCAGTACTTGGACATGTTCGTCATAGTCTTCATAGATGACATTCTCATCTACTCTTGTAGTGAACATGATTATGCAGACCATCACAGAATAGTATTAGAGACTCTAAAAAATCATCAGTTATTCGCCAATTTAGTAAGTATGAATTTTGGCTAAGGTCAGTATCTTTCATCGGCCATATCATTTTTGGTGATGGCATTAGGGTTGATCCCTAAAAGTCTGAAGCAGTAAGAAACTAGCCCAGACCCATCTCTCTTTTAGATATTAGGAGTTTCTTGGGGTTGGCCAGCTTTTACCAAAGGTTTGTTGAGATATTTTCATCTATTGCATCCCCTATGTCCAGATTAACTCAGAAAATAGGTCAAAGCCCAATGGTCAGATTCTTATGAGAAGAGTTTTCAGGATTTGAAGACTCGACTCACTACAGCTCTAGTATTGACCTTAACAGATAGTTCAGAGGGCTTTGTGGTGTATTGTGATGCCTACAGAGTTGGATTAGGATGTGTTCTGATACAGAGAGGTAAGGTCATAGATTATGCCTCTAGGCAGCTTAAACCCCATGAAAAGAATTACCCTACTCATGATCTTGAGCTAGCAGAGGTAGTGTTTGCCTTAAAGATTTAGAGGCACTCTTTGTATGGAGTTTATGTGGATGTATTTATAGACCACAAGATCCTGCAGTATGTATTCTCTTAGAAAGACCTAAAACTCCATCAGAGAAGGTTGTTTGAGTTGTTGAAAGACTATGACATGAGTATTCTGTATCATCCAGGCAAGGATAATATAGTATCCGACGCTCTCAGTAGAATGTCTATGGGTAGTATTGCTCATGTTGTGGACAGTAAGAAAAAGTTAGCCAGGAAATTCATCAGCTATCCTGACTAAGGGTTCACTTATTCAATTCAACAGAAGGTAGTATATGGGTGCAGAGTAGTTCAAAATCATCCCTAGTTTTTGAAGTGAAGGAAAAATAGGATAGGGATCCCAGTCTAGTCAAGTTAAAAGAATCAGTTTAAGATCAGAAGGTAGAGGTTTTCTCCCAAGGGAGAGATGATGTTTTGTGTTGTCAGGGTCGACTATGTGTGCCAGGCGTAGATGACTTGAGGCAGCGAATTCTTGCAGAAGTGCATGGTGCGTGCTGCTCTATTCATCCAGGGCCCACTAAGATGTATTGTAATTTGTGGGAGATCTATTGGTAGAGTGGTATGAACCAAGATATTACAGACTTTCTATCTAAGTGCTCGACATGTCAACAGGTTAAGATTGAGTATGAGAAGCCTAGTGGGTCCATGCAGGAGTTTAACATTCTAACCTAGAAATGGGAAGAAGTAAACATGGACTTTGTGATAGGTTTGCCTCGTACTCGTCATCAACATGATTAAGTTTGGGTCATTATAGACAGAATAACCAAATTATCTCATTTACTACCAGTCCTTACCTTTTACTCAGCCAAGAATTATGCCAAACTCTATATCAGGGAGTTGGTTAGATTACACGGTGTTCCATTGTCCATCATCTCAGATAGAGGTACACAGTTCACCTCTCATTTCTTGAAAGCAATCCAAAAGGGTCTTGGTACTCGAGTTCACCTCAGTACAACTTTTTACCCTTAGATAGATATTCAAGTAGAAAGGACCATTTAGACTTTAGAGGATATGCTGAGAGCATGTGTGATAGATTTTAAAGGTAGTTGGGATGACCACTTGACTTTGATTGAGTTTGTATACAACAACAATTATCATTCCAGTATTCAGATGGCTCCATTTGCGGTGATTTATGAGAGGAGATATAGATCTCCTATTGGTTTGTTTGAAGTGGGTGACACTATAGTGGTAGGGCCTGACTTGGTATTTGATACCTTAGAGAAAGTTCAGCTGATCAGGGAAAGGCTTAAGATAGATCATAGCCGACAGAAATCATACGTAGATATGCGCAGAAAGGATCTCAAGTTTGAGATTGGTGACTATGTATACTTGAAAATCTCTCCTATAAAAGAAGTGAAACATTTTGGCAAGAAAGGGAAGCTCAGTCCCCAATATGTCGATCCTTATTGAATTCTCAGCCATTTTGGAAAGGTAGCTTACAATCTTGAGTTGCCTTCAGATCTATCTTCAGTTCATCTAGTGTTTCATGTCTCCTTGCTAAAGAAATGCATGGGTGACCCATCAACTATAGTCCCCATAGAGGGTATAGATGTTCAGAACAACCTCTCTTACAAAGAGATTCCAGTCAAAATCCTTGACTATCAGATTTGCAGACTGAGGAACAAAGAACTCCCTCAAGTCAAAGTTTTTAGGCAGAATCAATCCGTTAAGGGAGATGCTTGAGAAGCAGAAGTAGATATGCGGACAAATTATTCTCACCTCTTCTCCACAAACTCAGATTCAGCTCAAGGTAAAAGTTTTCCTTAATCTTATTCTGTTTTATGCTTAGATTTTCCATTACAAACTTGGTATCAATTACTATTGCATATTCAGTCATATGTTCATGAGTCAGTTTAGTCATTTACTCATGCATCAGATATGCATGTTCAGTATGAAATTCAGTATGTCAGTAGTGACAATCAAATAATCATATTTCAAATGTTCATGCTCAGTAAGTTTAGTCTACCAGTATTCTCAGCTTAGTCAGTCTCATTCGAGGATGAATGTTCCCAAGGAAGAGATAATGTAAGACCCTAGAAAATTCTTAGCTTAATTTAGTCCTTTAAGCTTGTTAAGGGGTCCCAGACTTATAAAATTCTAGCAAAGTATTTAGACTTAGTGTTATTTTAGCCTTTGAAAGTTGGCAATCTTATTTCATGATCTTTACATCCATTAAATGTTAATATTTGAGTTAATTCATGATCATGAATGTCAATAGGTGTTTTCAGACAAGTTTTAGATTTTTTGGACCTCATTTCGACCATGTTCGAATGACCAAAATAGTGAGTCGACGTGATCTTAACGCATCGCATCGTCCATCGCGTCGACAGATAATTTTTCCCTCAGCTCAGTGCAATTTCCAGTGAATTGACATGGACTCGATGCAGTGCATTGGCTATTGCGTCAATGCCAAAGACGCGATGCATCGGCCTGCACGTCGATGATTCAGTTTTTCAGTAATTAAAAGGCCACGTCCTCAGGGTTAATTAAGACTTTTTCCCATGCCCTTCAGTCCTTATAACATGAAATTTAGCTCTCTTTTAGTAAAAGATAGTCATTCTTTCACAAATTGCTCAAGAACAAAAACCCTAGGTGAATTAAATTCAAATTTAAGGCTCAAGATTCCACTCTTAGTTTTCCAGAATTCACCAACTAAGGTATGCAAAGTGTTCATCCAAGGGTTCCTTCCACCCTTGGAGTCCAAGAAACTCTTTTAAAGCTCATGTAGAGTGATTTCATGATTTCCATGATTTGAATTAAAGTGTATTCATGATTATTACTTAGTTGGGTTTCTATTTCATGATTTACTACAAGATTCATGTAGATTTAATTGATATGTGTGCTTTATCATGTGAATTCATATTGGAACTCTAGGAATTATGTAATTGGAATTAAATCACAATGCCTACATGTTTTTTTAGTATTTGTACATATATTATGCCCAACAAGTGTTTGATAAATTGTCCATGTGGGTAGAATAATGAAATTATATCATGTTAGCATGTATGCAAGTTCATGTCATGCAAGTGTTTGCTTGAATGCCCAAATAAATGAATTATGACTAAGTAGTAATTACCATGTCTCAAGATTATGCCATGTCCTTTAAGTTAATGCTATCGAGTCCTGGGGGTATTTAATATCCGATAATTTACCTTCTTGTCTAGAGCCATATTCAGTCATATAGTAGGCTCATCATATCTTAATTAGTAGAATTCAGTCAGTTACACAATATAGAAAAACTCAGTGAACTCAGAATCAGTCCAGTTTAGTTCAGTAAAATCAGTTCAGTTCAGTTATATAGTACGATCAGTAAGAGTTCAGTCCAGCCTAGTATAATTTAGAATTCAGTCCAATTCTATTCAGTTGGGAGTAGGATTAAGCTCTGAGTGAATCCAAGGATAGGGACTCACCTGTCAGTAGAGCGTGTAATCCTTAGAATCAGTCCTTGTGTACCAGAACTATGTAGCTAGAGTAAGTTGATACATCAACCTGCCATTTGAGGGTTGATAAGGCGATCTACCTGCCAATTGAGGGTACCATTATTCTTATTCAGAGCACTAACCAAATGAGGGTGACTCAAGACTTGTCCTTACCTGTGGCACGTTATTGACACCCTTCTAACTGTGGTTACAGGTTGGACCCCAAATTAGTTAGAGAAGGGGCGTGTCGATTAGATGATTACTTTCCACAGTCTCAATTTTAGATTCAGTTTTAGTAAGGAACTCAGTTTATTTCTATAGATTCAAGATTGTTATTCACAGTCACTCAACTCAGTATAGGACTCAGTATAGTTCCACGGAATCAAGACTGTCAGATACAGTCACTCAGTTATCAGTAATTTAGTATTCAGTGTTATTATGAACTTAGTACAATTTACATATTCATGCATGTACTCTTACTCAGTCATACTCATGATATTCAGTTAGTATTGTTCATGCATATGAACTCATGCATTTCAGCCTACCTCACTGAGCATACTAGTATATTCAAAGTACTGACGCATGCTTTTTTTTATTCTATGATGTTTTATATCATAGGTTCAGACACACGGTCTCCCGAGCACCCTTAGAAGTTTAGATTCTCAGCATATATAGTTAGTCGCGAGTCCTCATAATTTGAGGACGTGATTATTTATTTCTATTTTTTAGTTCATTTTCAGAAGTTGGAGTTAGTTGGGGACTTGTCCCATCAACTCCATAGTTTAAATAGTTTAGAGGCTTTTCAGACTAGAGTATTTTTAGACAGTTGTTCAGTTTTTAGTATTGATGTTCTATTTTTTCTATTATGATACCATATTCAGTATCATTTATAGTATTGAACCTTATGTCTAATTTTCACCTATTTTATGCATATTTACTATATTATTATTCAGTCATAGCAGCAGGTACCATTCATGGGTTATCTTGTGATCCTTCAGGATTATGAGCACCATGTAGCATCTGGGGTACAGACTCGGGGTGATACAAATACTGAGGCCAAATCTCTGATACATGTCATGGTTAGTTAAAATTTTTATGTGTATGTTCTTGGGGTAGTACATGAAAGTTGTTAATGATAGATGTTTGGAGGATGTGAGAAAGATGCTATTATGGGTGTTTGCTTAGATGTCCATATGTGGTCATAATAATAGGCTTGAATATCATGATGGTGTATAAGGGGATGAATTCATTGCAGATTAGTTTCTGACCTTCCCGACCTTGGAATGTAAATTTTTAGGTTGATTCTTTATAGGGGTTGTCGGTAGCACATTTTTGGTAATTTTTGAATGTTTTAATGAGTTTTTAGGGATGTTTGGATGTTTAAAATAGTTATGCAATGCGATATGGACACAGTGCATCGCATATTGCATTGGTAGGGAGCAACGCGAGACGTTGCATATCATGTTGCTAGAGAGATACGGAGCGTCACTTATCGCATTGGTAGTCCAGTTCAGTTATGGTATTATATATTGTACCTTGTGATTTCATCTTATGCTTGATCATGGTGAGAGGACTTAGTTCAGTTTAGACATTAGTAGATGGATTTATGAACAACTATATGAGAATTAGAAGTTAAATCAATGAATATGGTATTTAAGGTGAATAGTTCATTGCCTAAGGCCTAGTTATATGCCTATGTTCCAAGCTATAGAGTTGTATCAGTGATTTGATTCCTTAGTCAGATGTCTTGTTCAGATAATGCCCAAAATTCTTTGCTTCCTAATATTATTAGAATTTCGTAGAAGAGTGTTGAAGAAATACTTTATTTGAGTATGAGCAGTCAGTATGATCTATTCCAATATAGCCTACAACCCAGTTTAGCAATCAATCAGATAAGCTCTTATAGATTTCCAACTTTCCATCTAGTCTTACTATCCGAAGTTTCATGTGTAAGATCATTCCATGAGGTAATTCAGTTCAGTTCATGCATCATATCTTCAATTCAGATATTTAGTCATGATTCATTTCATAAGTATTTAGTGAATGATCTTAGTTTTCCAAGTATTCCAGCTAAGATAGTGTAATACCTATTGTATGATCTTAGTCTAGTTGTTTCATAGTTCGTTCTTACACAAGTCATCACTTTGTAGTTCTATATGTGTGATCTTTTCATGGACACTTCAAGCGAATTCTAAACTCTCAGCATGAATTGGCTCCTTATAGTAAGAAAAGGCAAGTAAGCTTAGAAATCAGTTTCTTGATAGAGGGTTTTAATGTTTCATCTCAGTTATATACTTTCTTAATAGATTAATCATATCTAAGACTTCAGAAAGTTCCTATCCATCATCATAGGATGAATGACTCCAAGAGGGAGATAATGTAAAACTAACGTTCCTACACGTGTAAGCTCTATTTCAAATGATTTCCATGTGAATATAGGTTTCATGATATTTATCCTTGTGTTTTATGTGCTATATAGGTCATAAATGTTCATAAGAATCACTTAGAACAAAGTTGAGCTAAGAACCTTTGATTCGTTCAAAGTTTGGTTTTCGATTCTACAAGGATCTACTTTGAACGTGTATAACTTTTTATATACCTAGAATTTTATAGCTCAAGACCCACCAAAATGTATATAGTAAAATAAGATTTCCAACGATACATATTTTGCCTTAATTTGATACCCGAACAAAAACTTATGTCATTTTCTGTGTGAGGCAGTAAGCCGATGTGATTGGGATGCAATGCGTTGGTCATCAACGTGATTGGCGATGAAACACAATGTCCATCGTGATATCTAACTGTTTCACATGCTATTTAAGTTCCTAAAGGGTATAAGGGAACTTTCATCACTTTCCCTCACCCAAATCATCCATAACACTTAATTTCATCGCCAAAAGCCTTATATACATTATAATTCATCTCTTTCTCTCCAAGAAAACCCTAGCCCCTTCAAGAACACCAATAACTCCACAAAATTTCCTCAAAGAAAGATATTAATCCAAGCTTCTAGATTCAAGAACTTCAAGAATAAGCTTTAAGAACACTATTAGATAGTCAAAAGTTCAAGCTTTTACATTTAATCAATTCAACAAGGTATGTGGGGTTATGAACAAGGATACTTCTTTTATCCTTGTGCCCAAAACTAGTTTTTAAAGTAAAATTTACATGAAATTATATGATTTATAGTTTAGGGTTCATACCCAATTATCATGATTTGAAGATGTTGTGTTACAAGTGATTAAACATAAATTACATCTCTACTTTTTCATATTTATGTGTGTGAAGTGATTTTATATACATTGAAAGTTGAATTCACTATCTTGACTAGAATTGTGTAGGAATTTCAAGAGTTTGATTATTGAGCATGACTGTATGATAATTTGACGTGAGTTTGAAACATGGGTTATCAAGCCCTAGTTGGAATATTGATATTTCAAGAAGATTGTTCCTTTAAGCATCCTACGAGTAGTTTATATTCAGATTTAAACAAGATTTAATCTTTTGATCCATAGCTAAGATATGGATTCCACTTTATAATTTTGATTTCATATTTTATTATAGTTTAAAGTAAATAGATGCATAACTGGTTTTCATTGTAAAGCCTTATGTTAGTTTTAAAGTGGATTTCGTACAAAATGAGCTTACATATTTAAAGAGAGTAGTATTTAGCACCGAGTTGGGTATGTTTTAATGCCCTAGAACTACGAGCCAATGTAGGTACAGATTATTCAGATTATTCCCATTCATATGGATGACAGATACAGATTGTGATCATGTAGCTTAGGTTATAATCTGAATGTGAGGTTTGTGAGGTTTCATCAATGTGAGGTTTTCCCCTTAACGGAACTAGACATTGGACTCCATGTAGATCACATGGTTTATGTCAGTTAGAAGTACCTCCCTAAGTCCTAACGAAAAATAATAATACAAAGTCTTTTAGAAATTAAGTGTAAAGGATCACAAATTTACTCAATTATGGTTTTACTTAAAATACAAGTTACAGAATTTCAAATTTTAATTTTCATATGATAAAGGGGAGCCTTTTTTGCACTTATCCTACATAAATTGAAAACATATTACACGTACAGTTTTTAGAACTAAGTGTTATAACTCAAAAGATAGAATATAGTATGTTTTATCATTCATGATTCATGTTTTCAGCTTTCAGTTATTCCAGCCAATGTGATTCATTTATACTTAGCATACATTACTTTACAAGTTCATATGAACATTATGAATATTGTTTTTACTTATACATTCACCCCACATGCTCAGTACATTCCAAAAGTACTGATCCACATATATGTCTATGTTCTACATTGTCTCATAATGTAGGTATAAGTTGTAGTGGCAAATCATATTTAGATAGATACCTTGCAGCTTCCAGTCAGCAGGTGATGAGTCCTTTTGATTCAAGGGATCGAGCCAGTCTTAGTTTGAGTAGTATTTTATTTTTATTTATTTCAGTCATATTAGTTTAGGATAGCTGGGGGTCATGTCTCAGCTACCTATAGTCATAATAGTAGAAGCTTCATAGACAGTCAGTAGAGTTAATGTATTGGATTTCAGTATTGGCTTTTGATAAAGCAGAGTTGTACTTATTTTAATATTTTATTTTGAAGATGTTCAGATAAAGATTTATCTTCTGCTTATTTCGTTTTGAACTTATGTATTTATATTAGTGGCTCATGAGTTATGCCAGTACAAGGGTTAACTAGGATCACATGTGCTCTTAAGCACTGTGTGAGGACTAGGTGGTAGTCTCGGGTCGTTACACCAAAGAAAGGTTAATAGGATCTAAATGGGTGACTAAGGATATCATTCATACCTTGGTAGGATTTCGAGGCAAAAATGGCTTTCAACAATCACAAAGATGGCCTAAGATCATTTCACCAACTGCGTGTAATCAAGATTAGCTTTGAAAGACCAATGGGGCAAGTTCTAGATGACACAAGCACGAGAATCAATAAAATAGTTCTCACCATACGTTTCATGAAAACTGTTCTAAAAGGACCGGTTGCATTTACTACTTAAGAACAGAAGGAGTTATTTGTCATACTACTACCAGCTATAGAATTTGGAGTCATAAAAAGAGGCAAAACATTGTTACAAAATCATTCAATTCAATGTCCTTGATTTTCACAAAAACTTTTGGACAGAGGGAGGTACTCATTTTGCACTTCGTTATGTAAAATTAACTATTGCTATTACCAATCAAGCCACTATTTCACATTTGGGCTCTAATGAGGGCAATACTTATGGCTACTCAGACTTTACTATAGTTGTGATGTCAATCCCAATTTGTAATTCCACAGGTACTCACACTTCCCCTGCGTCTTTGACTCCAACACATCAGCACAACTATTTTTCCTTAAGAATATCATCACACAATCTATCATAGGGAAAGACTCATTCAACATCCTTCTCAAAAGGAAAATAACAATCTAAAAGTGAGAAATAAAAATGACTTATCCATAAAACATAGGCACCATCAGGATGCCCAATATTACAACCCAAATTATGAAATTATCCATAACAAATAAAAACCAAATCATCCAAATACTTACCAACTAAGGGATATAAATTATGGTGACACAAACTGGTGACTCTACTGGGGATATGGGTTTAAGAATGTATATGTTCAAGGTAATAGGGGTTAGAAACTCCCAACTCTCAATCAAACATGGAACAAAATCAAAACCCATAAAAAACAACTAATTAAAAGGATAAATAATCAACACCCATACATTAATCACCAACTAACCATGCATAACCCTAAGAAATAAGCTTAGATACTTATAAAAAAAAGAGAAGAAATATACCCAAATTAGTATTCAATTGATCCCTGGAAAGAAAAATTAATATAACTCTGAAGCTTCAAATCTACATAAATAGCTAACAAATCTCTTAGAAATCACTTCTAAATTATTTGTCACTCACAATATTGTTCTTAGCTCTCAATAAATGGAAATCTGATGTTGAACACATGAATCTTTGGGCATTTTATATTTTGGGACTAAGTAATGTAAAATTCCAAGTATGTCCCTAAAATTTGTCTGATCAGTGGTTATTGCCTTCTTTAATCGCTGTCCCATTCTTCTTGTCGCGGTTGCGACTTCGCAGTCGCTGGGCATAGACTTTCGATCACATTACTTTCATATACTAAAATATATAACAATTGCAACTCTCATAGTGCAATTTCAACATTTGTAGGTCATATCTTGGGTCTTAATTTCAGCCTTTGTCCATTTTTGATCCTTTTTCGTCCCTTTCATCTTTGCCTTTACTACTTTTTCACCAAATTTTCCTGTAAGATCACAAATACTAAAAATTAATCCATTTTACATATAACTTGTCTCATTTATTCAATTAACTCACCATAGTGTGCAATAAATGAGATGCAAATGAGTGACAAATTTTTCACTCATCACTAAGTTACTAGATTGTTAGACGTAGTTGAGGCTAATGACCAGTTAGTATAACATTTACTACTTGACTTGGTGGATTATTCTAGTTTTCCGAATTATGGTGTTGTGGTTACATATTACTGGGCCCTAGGTCTTGATACAATATTAGTTGGACTCCGACTTAGTGATTTATCCTTACAAAGGATGTAGCAATGTCTATAGATTTTTAGATGCTTATAATTGTATTGTTTGTCTACTGGTGATGGCATGCATATATTCGGTATATTCATTCACACTTATTGGTATGATATCAACTAAAAATATAGTTTTGCTACTATTTTTCTAAAAAGGAATTTATTACCACTTTTTACATTTAAAATGAATTCTTCATAATAGGAATCGTACCACCTTAATGGATGATATATGAGCTATTGAGACAAAATAAAATTTAGTGATTTGATTGAGATAGATTCTGGTTCACAATTTTACTATTACTATTTAATTCAATCGAAAGATGTCCATGCGCTTTCTACTCTTTGATACTAATTTATCCTGGAGTTGATCTCGAGCAACTGATTTACAGACTTATACTTTTTTAGCCACGGTTTGAGTTTGTGCATTTACTACACACACACACACACATATATATATATATATATATATATATATATATATATATATCTGATATTGGATGGAGTAGAATATAATGATGTAGCCAACTTTGTTTTTCTCTAACTCTTTGAATATATTCTAGCATTCTTAATCTGTATAATATCCATCTGAATAATAACTATCTCAATTATTTCTACCATAAAAATCTATGTTTTCTAATTCATCTTTTATCCAATTAGTACTTAGTAACTCATCTTCATAATCAAATATTTTTTTTTCATATTATTTTCTTTATGTCTTCTAATTCTAAGTCTTTTATGATATATAAAACTAGTATCTTAGTTTCATCAGATATATATCTTGTCATATTATCCATATTATGCTTAGGTTTCTACGAATAACTTGGGTAACTTGGAATTGGATTCTAGTAATTAATTGCTTTATCATAGTATTTATTTTGTTTTAATCTTAATAATTCTTCTGTATTTTCCTTAAGAAATTCTATATATTTTATATATTTAGTTTTCATATATTCTTCTAATTTTTTTTTCATTAGTTTTTCTATTAATTGTATATTTTTCATATCCATTTTCCAATTTTCGTAATTTATCATGGTTGATGTGTAGGTTTGGTATGTAAGTATTTGTAAGAGTAGGTAGGTAGGTGTGGTGGATAATTAATTTTAGTCATAAAATATTTATCAAATATTTTTTCAATATGATTTTTCTTATGTCTACAATTTCTATATCCTTAGGTACATACAAAATAAGTATTTTAAATTTATCTACCATTTCGTCAGATAACTAAGTATTCATTTTTTATATGATGCTTTTTTCAAAATATTCCCTTAAATCATACGCATAACAAAATACGATCATTTTAGATTACTATATACTAGATTATTCTTAAATAACATGTTCTTCGGTCACTATTAGCACGATAATCTGGATACTTTTCCCTCAAACAATGCGTCTACTCTGACTACTCCCCTATCACGGCTTTCTTGCCTCACCGATTTCACCTTTAGGATGGCATAGTTCTTAGGGATTTTTCTCCTTTTCCACCTTACTAATAAACTTCTTAACATGCTATTTTTCGAATAATTCTACTACAAAGTAACTATCATGAACTGGATTAACCAGAGATATGATTATACCGGAAGATATTGTTCAGCAGCCAGAGATAACTTCCTAAAAACTCTATCTGGTTTTTCATAATTTCGGCTTTCTTTTCACTTAAACTTATTTCTGATTTTTCTATTATATCTGTAAATTGTTCTAATAATTTTAAATGTTCCTCTTTAATTTTTGTATATAGTAGTATATCATCTATGTATACTATACAATTAGGTAATTGTTTAAAATAATTATCCCTAAAGTGTTGGTATCTACCTGGTGCATTTTTATATCCAAATGGTAATACGTTCCATTCATAAATTCCTTGTGGTACCGTAAATGCGGTTAATTCCTTAGAATTTTCATCTAACTTTAAGTGGTGAAATCCTGATTTACAATCAAATTTACTAAAATAATTATATCCTTGTATTTGTCTTATTTTTAGCATCTTATTTGGTATTGGATAATTATATGTCATAGTTTTTGCATTTAAATTTCTATAGTCAATCACCTTTCTACTTTTTCCTCTTTTTTGTTCTTATTTACTATAAATGCTGGACTATTATATTTACTATTATTTTTTTGTATATACTGTTTTTCTAATAATTCATCTATATGCATTTTAAATTCTTTTAAATCGTCAAAATTATATGTTAATGGTTTTTGAAATATTGCTTAGATGAATAACAAACAAAAATTACAAAAATATAAAGAATTATAACAAATAATATCTGAAAAATGTAAAGAATTAAAAATAAGGATAGAAAGGCTACAATATAACATAATTGTCGGAGTTAGTAAAAATTCAATAAATACACAAAAGGAAGAAATATCAAATTTAGAATCAACAATAGATAGTCTAGAATATATATATCAACATAACCTATATACATTTAAATAAAATGAATAAAGAAGAATTCATAATAGAAGAAAAAACATATGAAAATCACGAAGGATTAAAAATAAAAATAGTATTCTCTAATTTAGAAAGAAGATATAGGAAAATAGGTGAACATTTATATTTAATGTTAGAAAAAAAAGAATTAAAATTAGAAGATAAGTTGTCAGCCATGGTAAAAATAGAAAGAGAAAATGAAAAGACGGACAGAAAAAGGAAATAGATAAAATAAAACAACAAACCACATAAGAAATACGAAAAATAGAAGAAGCTAAAAATAGTAGGATTGCTGAATTAGAAAAAGAACCACAAATGCTAAAAGATTTATATGAAAAGAGACAGAAAGAAAAATAAAAAAAAGATAAAGAACAAAAATTATTAAACGAGATAAATCAATTTAAAATTAGAAGGAGAAAATAAAGAATTAGAAACTAGTGAATTATAAATAAATACAATAGATGCTGAAGAAACAAATAATTATGATTCGGAAGATAGTGAAACATATGCAAAAATTCTAGAAAACATAGGAAAACTAGAAAGTAATGAAAAACAAGGAGTAACTAATAAAGAAAAGCTAGAACTAATAAATACGGAAGTAAATACTCTAGATAGAAATATAATACCTAGTACATCAGAAATAAGAAAATCAACATATAATTACAAAAGTAAGTTTAAAAGATATAATCCAAAGGATGAATATAATAAATGGACACCAAAACAAATAATTAATTATAATTTTTTAGATTTAGACTGTGTAATAGACACAAATAAAACAATACAACTATGGGTAGGATATATGTCAAAACAATTATTAGATAATAAAATAGATACAACAAACACACCAGAATATATAGAAAAGACATTAATAGGAACAATAAAATTATGGTTTTTAAACCTAGCCGAAGCAAGTAAAAAAGTATTAAGATCTTATAATAAAACAGAAGAAACATCAACAATTACTAAAATATCACCAACAGAAATATTGAAAAAAATATGAAATAGCTATAACAGATGAATTTAGCAGTATGACAATAGAAGAAGCAGAACAAAATAAAGAAAAAGATATAAATATAAATTTAATGTTAAAACTAGCAATATATAATATGTGTTATATTGATGAGTATACGTGCGCATTTAAAGAATATTATTATAAAGGAACATATAATATAGAATAAAGTAAAGAAATAAGAAGATTATATTTTAGTAAATTACCTGAACCATTTAGTTCAAAAATAATAAAGAGTTGGGATGAAGCAAAAATAGTAGATACCCTAGGAGAAAAAATAAAATTTTTATAACAATGGTATAAAAATCTATGTGAAAAATATAGAGAAGAAATAAAAATAGAAAAATATTAATAAGAAATTTAGCATGTTGCAAAGATAAAATAGCACTTCAATTTGGATGTGAAGAAAGATATTATAAGAAAAGAAAAAGACATAAGAAATATAAGAAATACAAATAATCAAAATATAAATATAAGAAACAAAGAAAAAGATATTATGTAAAAAATTATAAACATAAAAGACCATATAGGAAAAAGAAATCTATAAAAGAATGTACTTGCTATAATTATGGAAAACTGGACATTTAGTTAAAGATTGTAAATTACCAAAAAACCCCCCAAAAAGAAACAAATATCAGAAATAAAATTAGAAAATACAGAATATATGCAGATAGATTATATAGATTATGAATTAGAAAGTGAAGATAGTATATATGAAATTTCGGAGAATGAAGCAGATAATGAAATAGATAGTGAATTAGATGAATCAAATGACTGAAGAAGATATAAAAATGAACCAAATAATTGAAGAAGATAAAAAAATAATAACAATGGAAGAATATTTAAATGAACAAGGAACAAATCAAAAATAATATTTGATAATAATATATTCGATGAAATAAAAGGAAAAGAATTAGATTTAAGTGTAGAAAAAATATTTAAAATACCAACAGTAAAAAATATATTTAGTAGAAAAAGAAATAATAATGGGAGTTAACAAAATAAAAATAGAATTTGAAATAAAGGAAGAAATGCAAAAAACAGACATAATATTAGGAATAAAATGGTTAGAATAAGTAAAACCATACAATATAGAACATACACAATTATCTATAACATATAATAAAGAAAGATTATTCATAAAAAGAGCTTTAACATGATATGAAAATATATGTACTTGTAAAAATAATAGTAGAAGGATATTATAATAGGTATTATACACCATGATAGATACAGGAGCAGAAGCAAACTTATATAGATATAACTATTTACCAGAAAGTAAATGGGATAAAATAATAACAATAGAAGAAATCTATAATTATGAACTAACATCAAAAGATATGCTTTCAGGAATGCCATTTTTAGATAAATTATACCCACATATAATAACTAAAACAGATTGGTAGTTTACAACACTATGTAAACAAAGAGTAAGGGCAAAAAGAGTTATTAATAAAATAAGAAAGAAAACTGATTGGATAAAAGGAAGTGAAAAAATTACACAAAAGTTAGAAAATATAAAAAATACAGAAGACACAGTAGAACTAGTTGTATTTTCGATAAATAAAAAAGAAATAACCATATTTTCAATAGATAAGGTAGAAATAATAAAGAAAAGATTTTGACAATTATATAGTGAAGATGGTGCACTCTATATTCCTAAACATATCTTGTATAGATTTTTTATAACTATTATATTGAACATGTTAAAATTTCATTCTTCATCAACTCTACCATTTCATCATCAAAGGGGATACCAACGAAGTTGATATCAACCATATCGCAAGAGTTTATACAAAAAGCAAAGTCCTCAAATTCTTGAGGATATACAGGTAGACCACAAATCTTTTATTTAGCTCCAATTATAACATAAAAATCTCCGTAACCTAATGAAGGGATGGATAAATAGCATGAATATCATTCCAAAGACTCAATCTTTCCTAAGAAGCGCATTTGGCATACACCACAGCTGTCATAATCTGCTTACTATCATCCATAGTTAGTTACAATGTTAATTGTAGTTAAGAATAAGAGATTAACCCCAACTTAAATATGATCTTTAATAAAGATCCATACTTGTCCATTTTAATTAAATTAACATATTGCACACCAAGCCTTTGTATTTTTGTATTTAGCTTGTGTCTTGAAATGGCTCCATCAAAGTAATTAAGCAAAATTTATGATGTATATTTAGTATTTGAACACTGTTAAACATATTTTGAGTTCTAAAAAACCTAATATTCTAGAAACGAGAACATATATGAACTCAATTCCACATAATGTTTCTTGAGAAGTATGCACCTTTCACTTTATGTGAACAAAAAGAAGGATGAGTTTATTTCCATTGAGTAGGGTAGTAGGTCAAGCCTATGATTCTAAATTTCATGCCTTATCTAGGTTTGCAACCTAACTACTTGATATTGAGGAATAGCGGATTCACCCTTTTATATAGGGGTTGAACACTAACTTAAAGATTGAATCTCTTCAAATGGATTCTTCTTGAGATACCTTTAATAAGGTAATGGAGTTTATGAAGAAAGAAGATGGAGTAAAGTAGGATGGGAATGCAAAGATGACAAGGAAAAAGGCTTGTAATATGGGTAACTTTAACAGATCATACGTTAGATGACACAGTTCTGAGGCCTATCTCGCATATCTGTATAGTTAGCTTTACCGACAAGGGGTCTATCATGGACCTCATCATCTTTTAGGTGTGGGAGACAAGGGGCTTCATGTTCTTCTGCTAGCCAATCTTTATTAAACTGATCTTATTTTACTTGTGATTAATTTAGGTATATTTAGAGTAACTGTCCTAATAGTGGGTATTCTAGTTTCTAGACATAACAACAGACCAGAGTTATGGTTCTGGATTGCAGGGGAGGTTAGGGAAATGGTAGAGGTCATCCACAAGGTGAGCGAGATGGTTGTCAGGTGAGACTTGGTGGTAGTCATTACGGTGGTAATGTAGGCATAGGTCGTGCATATTCTACTAGCGTAGTTTCTTAGGTTAATAACATACCCTATTTATATGCATTTTTGAGAAAATTTGAGGAATAGCTTTTAGACACAGTCATTATAGGTACCATTCTTGTCTATGATCAGATGGATATAATCTTATTTGATGTGGGTTCTACTTTTTCATATGGGTTTATTAAATTTACCTTGGATTAGGACAAGGTTTTTGATATGCTTGATTCACCAGTGTATGTATCTACTCTATTGGAGATTTTATGATAGTGACTCAAGTATATCGTGCTTACTTTGTGATGTTTATGGGCTTTTAGTCTTGAGTGGATTTTGTATTCTTGATATGCTAGATTTTTATATCATCGTAGTTATGACCTTGTTTTACCTGTATCATGTTATCCAAAATTGATGCTAAGACTATGAGCTTAGACCTAATGGGATGAAATATTTAGAAAGGGAAGGTGTTTATTAGCCTGGTCTAATGAAAATAATTTCCTTCATTTTGCTAAAAAGTTAGTACGGAAGCAGTGTTTAGACTCATTGGCACATCTTCAGGACACTAGTGTAAGGTCACACTTTTAAATCAGTTTTGGTAGTGTCTAATTTTTAAGAGATAGTTCTCACAACATTTATCTAATGACCCTAAAGGTTATTTCCTCAATATATGCACATTTCTAGAATTTTAAGCATTCCCACAATAGTTATATGTCATTTATGACTTACCAGAACTCTGGGTTCGATTATCGGGTAATTTATTTAGGTTTTAGGCTCATTTTCCTATTTTAGAGGTATCGTTGTTATAGAATTGGTCTCAAACCAAAATACCTAGTAAACAACCGATAATGAGAATTCCAATAGTTCCATCAGATTTAGAACATTGATTTTAGGCTAGAGAGACCCTTGGTTCAGGTCCCAAGGTTTTCAAACTTATTTTGAGAAATTGGGTGGATTATATGAAAAGTGGAACTATAGGTGCGGGTTCCACATTTAGTCAAAACAATCTTGGATGAAAGTTTAGATGTTTCTATTGAGTCATGAATATTGAATTTGGTATGATAGCATAGTTTATTTGCGCACGGGGTTCTAAAAAAATCCCAAGCACTTTGAACTTAGAAAGTTTTTGAAACGACCCGCCATGGGGCCTTGTCGTAATGGGTGTCCCAAGTCCGACCAGGACAGGAGACCACCCCCATTACCCAACCCAACCTCCAACCGCCTGCTCTGTGATGGCTGAATTTTGAGCATTTAACAAGAAAGTGCCACAACTCACATAAAGACTCTAGGAATAGATCACAATCGTGACCAACCCAATAGAGTCCAACAATCCAATACCAATAATCCAACCATACTAAACCATATCAAAACAAGAGCTATAAACCAGGCCATAACCAAGGATGTTCCAAAATATAATATAATTAGACCCAAAATGAAATATGATGGAACAGTGAGAAATTATATCCGATGATTCCAACCTCAATACTAATACCAATGTTAAGGCCAACACCTATATCGATCCCGCCTATTCCAATCCATAGAAGTACCACAAAGCCTCTAACTAAAGGAGTACTAAAATTTGGTTGGTACATGCCCCCAACCATAGCCAAAACTAATATCCAAAATAAAATCAAAGTGCCCAAAAATATCCATAACATGAAATGGAGCCTTCTGAAAGAATGAAAGCCCACCACTTTAGTAAAAATGTTGATCCCTGAGTCAATCACTATGTAGGAGGAGCAGAATGGACGATTCCTGTGTAGCGTGGGTATACAGTCGATAGTAACAGGGTTAGCGAGTGACTGTTAGCATGATCTCAGGGTAAAGATAAAATAATTACATTTATAAAACCAAGTAGATCCATCCATATGCACACAACTATACATATATATATATATGTATATATATCTATATATAACCATGCCGGGAAAAGGGACCGGGTTTATCATCCCTTTAAAACCTTTACCTGGGCTGTGTAGATTTGTTGTTCTAAACCACCCACGAGGTTTATGGGTTTAGCTACCCCTGCTAAAAGGGCCTAATGCGTGTAGCTACACGACCAGGGAAGAAAACCTTGGGATGACTAGTACATCCCCCAAATATAGTATGACTTCATGAACACTGTCACCAAGACCAACCTCATATCGGCAAATATGACTTACCAGTTTTGGTTTCCCTAGGACCTCCACCTTCCACAGCTTAGCTATACCTCCCACCATTATTGCCAAATTACAACCAATTTCCAAATAACCAAAACATTATCCATTTATTAACTAAGTCCATTAATATTGGTATCATCATACCAATCTTTACTTGCAAGTATTATCCACAGCTAACCATATAGAGGTTTAAGGGGACTTTCAAATGCCCTTCCATTTACCATGTTAAACCACTTGGGGGATTCCATGTTCCCCTCAAGCATAACTATTAGCCATTTACCATTCCAACCCATTTAAACTATGCCCAATTCCTTTACCAAGTTTTAAAAAAAGCAAAAGTTCCATTAAAAGAAGTTAATGCAATGAGATACCTTTATAAACATTTTATCAAACACATTAAAGGCATAATATGATAAAAACCAATTCCAATTACCATTAAACCATTCCCATGCAATCCACTTATCCAAAACCACCACTAATGCATATTAAAGCATAATTAAAACCCTGGGAAACTATAACTAACCATTTAATTATAAAAACCCCAAATCATACTTGAAAAACAAAAATCATACAATCAATGAAATCATAAAAACAATAGTAAAAACCATAACTTTAGGTAGAATTAACAATGAGGGAAGATACCATGCCTCAAATAAAGATGATGATAGAAATAAATTACCAAGACAAACCCCAAATTGATCCTTTAGTTGAAATCCAAGCTTTTCTTGCCTAAATGCTCTTGAGAGAATTTAGAGTGTTTTAAAAAAGCTTTTAAGGGTTAATTAATGGAATAATAGGGTAAGTAACCTACCAAGTAGGTTAGAAGTCATGGGATGCTATTAGAATAAGGGGGGACATGTCTAGAACACTCCCACTTAAGTTGCACCAAAATCCTGTCATGGGGATACGACCTTCCCACATGATTCATACCCTTCGATACGAGTTGTACCCTCCATTCGTACCGTAGACTCAACCCTTATATCCAAAAATATCTAACATGTGACTCATCTAATGAATTTTTATTGATAGCATACGATTCATACCCTTTATCCGTACCCTTGGAAGATTTATGCTTAAGAAAAATTCAGACACTATACTCCATAAGAGTCAACGGTACGAATCGTACCCTGTATTATGGCTCATGATGAGCCACTCCTACTCAGATCCAACCTAAGTAACCAAGTCTAAGATTAAGTTAAAGATTCAAACAATTCATAACCACTAATACAACTCGTACCCCTAAGTGTATCCATTTCAGTAACAAAAATTTATCCCACCAACCAACACTAGTCGATGTATGACTAAACTATACCATCCTTACCCCAACATATGGCTCCTACCCTCGAGTCGTGTTGGGTCTAGAGAATAAAATTCCAGGAATCTTTCTAAGGGCCAAAACCAGGGTTTTATAGTCTCTCCCACTTGGAACATTCGTCCCCATATGATGGACAAAGTAGGGGTAACCATACACATGAGTCATTTGCATTATCAAATAATTACAAATCTTATTTGCCCCCATGTCAACTTTATTAACCATACAATCCCTGAGCCAATGGCCTGCCTATCCATACTTAAAGTATTTGTCATTTCCTTCATCGCAATAACCCCAATGAGGACGAACACAGAAATTGACTACCTTTCGCTTGCTTGTGATTGGGCACCCTGCACCTAAAAATTTTCAACATCATGATGACACTTTTTTTCGACTTGTAAGGAGCTGTAGCTAAAGAGACGGAACAAAAACTCCCCTACTTCTTTTTCTGCTATTTGCCACCATCTTCACCACCCTGAGACTGAGCACTCCCTGGTCAGAAAACCTACTCCTCTTACCCTAACTATCTCAAAACTCTACCTATTTCCTTTTCTCATCCTCTACCTGCTGCATATGAATAGTCAACCTAGAGATATCTATATCTTAAATCAACAAGGCAGTCTTGCTCCCAAAAATCAATTCTCGATTCAACCCAGAAGCAAACTTTCTCATCCTTGCCTGCATGTCAGCTAGTAAATCAGGAGCATACCTTGACAATTGATGAAACTTCATGGAATATTCCTTGATAGACATTCTCCCCTACATGAGGTTCATAACCCCCTCTATCTTTGCTTTTCTCAACTCCTGAAGAAAGAAACGATCTAAGAAAGTTTAGAAAAAGTATCTCACAAGACTGATTTTTCCACATCACCCTTATCTCTATCCCTATCCCACTCATCATACCACTGATATGCAACCTCTTTAAGCTGATAAAATGCAAAGTTTACCCCCTCCATATTAGTAGCCTGCATCATCCAAAGTATTTTTTCCATTTTATCCAAGATATCTTTTGGATACTCTTCCACCTTTACTCCAAAAAAGGTGGGAGGATCCATCTTCATAAATTGGCCAACCCTTGTGGCCTTAACAGACAAAGCACAAGACATATCTCACTTAACCTGAGTAGTAACCAATTTAGAAATAGCATGAATAGACTGACGAAATTCCATATTAGTTACCTCACCTTGAGGATGACTAGTAGCAACTAGTGAAACTCCAGAAGTATCAGGGATAGGACTGTGAGATAGAAGATGAAACCCAGAAGTAGGATGCACCCCTTCAGCATTACCCTCAGATAGGATAGAAGAATTTTCTTGTGTTTTAGATCTACGAGGCTTGATTTGAAAGATGAACAAATAAGGATTAGAGAAGATTCAAGGATTGAGATTCGAAGATTGAAAATATAATACCAAGAAATTGAAACATTCCTAAATGCATTGTCGCTTATCCCTTATGGGTGTGGCGCACTACACACCCCTAAAATAGACTCTACTCGACACAACTTCATGGACTCCCAATTAACCATGGACCTAGGCTTTGATACAAACTTGACATGACCTGCCCTAGGGCCTTGTCGTAATGGGTGTCCTAAGTCTGACCAAGGCTGGAAACCATCACCATTACAAAACCCAACCTCCAGCCTCCTGTCTTGAGTTCGTGGAATTTTTATCATGTAAGAAGATAATGTAACAAGTCACATAAAGACTCTAGGAATAAATCACAACCGTGACCAACTAAACCGAGTCCAACCATCCCATACTAATAATCCAACCATACCAAATAATACCAAAATAAGGGCCATAGACCAGGCAATAAATAAGGATATTCCAAAACATAGTATAATTAACCCCCCAAAAAATTATGACATACCAATGAGATATTCTGTTTGATAATGCTAGCCACAATATCAATACCAATTTTATGTCATACAACTATACCAATCCTACCCATTCCAACCCTTAGAAGTACCATAAAACCTTTAACCAAATGAGTAATGAAATTAGTTGGTACATGCCTTCAACCATAGCCAAAACCAATATCCAAAATAAAATTTAAGTGTCTAGAAATATCCATAATATGAAATGGAGCCTTCTGAAAGTGTGGAAGATGAACACTTCAGTCCAAATATTGATACCCGAGTCAATCACTATATAGAAGGAGTAGAATAGTCAGTTCCTACATAGCATCGGTATACAACTGCCAGTAGACGGGGTTAGCGAGTGAAAGCTCGCATGATCTCAGGGTAAGAATAAAATAATGCCATTTATAAGACCAAGTAAATCTATCCATATGCACAAAATCGTACATATATATATATATATAACCATGCCGGGAAAAGGGATTGGTTTTAGCATGCCTTTAAAACTTTACCTGGGCTATGTAGCTTTGCTGTCCTAAACTACCTACGAACTATATGTGTTCAACTCCCCTTGTTGAAAGGGCCCTTGTGCGGGTAGTCGCATAACCTTGGAATAAAATATTAGGATGACTAGTACATCCCCCAAATATAGTGTGACATCATGCACATGGTCACCAAGACAAATCTAATATCGCCAAATATGAGTTTCCAATTTTGGTCCCCCGGGACCTCCTCCTTCCATGTCTTAGCAACACCTTCAGCTATTATTACTTACTTAAAAACAATTTCCAAATAACCAAACCAATATCCATTTTTAACCAGGGTCATTAATTTTGGTATTGCCATACCAATCTTTCCTTACAAGTATTATCCATAGCCAACCATATAGGTTTAAGGGGACTTTCAAGTGCCCTTCTATTTACCATGTTAAACCACTTGGAGGATTTCATGTACAACTCAAGCATAACCATTAGACATTTACCATTTCAAGACATAAACCATGCATAATTACTTTACCAAGTTTTAAAACAAGCAATAGTTCCATTAAAAAAGCCAATGAAATGAACACATCGTTATAATTATTTTGTCAAAGACATTGGGGGCGTAATATGACCAAAACCAACTCCAATAACTATTAAACCATTCCCATGCAATCCAAATATCCTAAACCACCATTAATACATATAAAACATAATTAAAACCATGGTAAACCATAACCAACCATTTAATATCAAAACCCCTAAATCATAATTGAAAATCCAAAATCATACAATCAATGAAATCATTAAAACATTTATAAAAACCATTCCTTTAGTTAGAATTAACAATGAATGAATAGAAAATATCTTAAACCAAGATGATGACTGAAAGAAGTCACCTAGAGAAGCCCCAAATTGATTCTTTAGTTGAAACCCTAGCTTCCCTTGACCAAAAACTCTTGAGAGAATTATGGAGTATTTTAGAAAAGTTTCTAATGATTAATGAGTAGAATAGTAGGGTAAATAGCCTCCCAAGTAGGTTTGAAGTTGTTGGATCCTATAAGGATAAGTGGGGAAATATCCAGAATACCCCCACTTAAGTTGCACCAAAATCCCATCACAGGGATACGACTGTCCCATATGAGTTGTACCCTTAGATACGAGTGGTACCCTCCACTCGTACCCTAGCCTCAACTCATGATCCAACACTATACAATATATGACTTATCCAACCAAGCCGTATTTATAGCATACAATCTGTACCCTTCATCCGTACCCTTGGCTAATTTAAGCTCAAGGAAAAATTAGACATTATCTGCCATACGAGTCTATGGTATGACTCATAACCTAGTTTTCATCTCATAGTGATCCACTCGTACTCAGATCCACCCTAAGTAACCAAGTCTAAGATTAAGTTAAGGAACTAAATGATCTGTAACCACCAATACAACTCGTAACCTTAAGTCTATCCATTTCAATAACCAAAATTCATCCCACCAACCAACACTGGTCAGTATACGATTGGACCATATCATTTGTACCCCAACTTACAGCTCATACCCTTGATTCATATTGGGTACAGAGACCAAAATTCCAGGAAATTTTCTAAGGTTCAAAACCCAGGTTGTTATAATTTGATGCCTCAATGTTGCTCCTACAACTGCTTGAGCTATTTGGATGAGGACCGCTTAAGTGGCTATTATCCGGTTTAGCATGCATCACTTTAGTAGAAAAATACTATTTTAGTGGCCTCCGCCTTTTCTTTTCTGGAAAATTTAGTGGTCAAAGATCCATTTTATCATTAGTCTCTTAAGCGACCTTGTAACGCCTCAATTTTCTGAACTGGAACACTACATAATGCTCATGACCCCGAAGGACCACAAGCTAACCCATGACTGATATCTTTACCTGTACACTGCATAATATAACATAATAATGCAAAAACATAAACTAAAAGGACATAAGGTTCAATATTGAACAAACATCTGATAACATAATATCTGAAAATGGTATAATAATACCAAAACAAATCTAAAATAACTGCCTGACATGCTGTAGTCTGAAAGCCTCTAAATTGTCTGAATAAAGAGTTGATGGGATATGTCCCCAACTAACTCCATCTACTGAAATAAACTGGAAACTAAAATAGTAATGTAATCATCATGTCCTCAAAAGATGAGGACTCACTTCTAACTTTGACCACTGAGATTGGAATCTACTGCTGATCTAGAGCTCGTGCCTCTAAACCTATGGTATAAGACACCATAGCATGAATGCATCAGTACTTTGAATGTACTGGTATGCAAGTAAGGTAGGCTAAATTCATGGGGTTCATATGCATGAACAAATATAACCGATTGACTAACATAAACGTGACAATACATGAATGACTACATAATTGTAACTCATATTGGGACTGAATACTATATTACTAAATACTAAGGGACTGATACTATGTTGCTGATACATGGATAACTATGTCTAATAGTTTTGATTATAAAGAACTGGTCTGGTTGACTGTATCTGATAGTCATGAAGCTGAAGACTGATTACATATGTTTTGATAACTGATAACATGAGTGACTATGTCTGACAGTCCTAAATCTGATGGAACTAGCTGAGTTCCGCATTGTATCTGAGTAACTAAATCTGAGATCAGTCCTATCTAGTGAGGGATCTCTGAGTAAACTGATAATAAAGAAAATTTGACTTAGTCTGAGATCAGTCCTACCTAGCGGGTGATCTCTAAATCTGATTATGCTGCTACTGATTGACCATAGTTGAGATTAGTGCTATCTAATGGGTGATCTTATAGTCTATTTATAATGACAAGGATTGACTATATCTGATAGTTCTAAATTTGTATTACTGAGCTGAATTGATTTTATCTGACAGTCCTAATTTTTGTAACTAAAATTGTGGGATGTATTCATCTAACCGATATGCCCCATACTAAGCTAATTGGGGTTCAACCTATAACCCTATCTGGAAGGGTGTTAGTACCACGCCACTAGTAAAGACATCTACTGTTGAGTCAGTCCTAATCTAGCAGGTGACCCCTGGGATTAGTCCTATACATTTAAATGCGTAAACGGGTGATCCCTGAGTATGTCAGTCCTATCTAACGGGTGACATCTTGTACCTACACTTTCAATGTAGTTCTAGAGCTTAGGGATTGCTTCTAGGGATCTCAATCCTGTCTAGTGGGTAAGTACCCATCCCTAGGGTCTCTCGGTGCTGAATCCAACTCTCATCTAAAAGACACTGAACTAAACTGATTGGCTGAACTGAACTGAGCTGATTAATTAAACTGAACTGATACTAGTGGTATTGTCTAGCGGAGCTAAATTAAATTTACTGAGTTCCATTGACTGATAGAATATACTGAGTTCTGAGGATTAATGGAGAATACTGAAGTTATTAAGATTGACTAGGAATACTGAGGTTATTGAGATTACTGAGCTACTAAAATTACTGAGATTTTTGAGATTTCCTGAGTCACATGACTGATTGAGTTCTCTGGATCATAGCTTGACTAAGGAGATCGTGAAAACATGGCATGGCTCTAGGCACACAACTAAATGTTTGGGTACAAGTACCCCCAGGACTCGATGAGAAGAAACTGACATAGCATGGCTTACTTGAACACATGACCAACAACACAATTCATAATTCATATATTGAAGAACTTCATCAAACCTGTGATATTCATAAGCTTGTACATACATGGGGATTTCATGATATCATACTAGTTAGGCATTGTTCCTTCATCTAGGCATTTAAACATATACATATTAGGCATAGAATGTGTAAACAACATTATACAACAATCAAACATCATGATTCATATCTACTTTCATCATCCAAGGGTTTTAATCCTAGGTTTACATGAATATACATCATTACTAATTGATTACGTATGCAATTTATCACCAAACATGGATTAGAATGAAAATAGTCATTATCAACATGAACAGGAGCAATCCAATCATGAAATTCATAAAGAAAATCCATAACTTGAATTTAGAAAAGAGATTCTTAGACTTAATGGACGAAAGGAGTCCATGAATGAACACTACGCATACCTTAGCTTGTGATTCTATGAAGATTGACATAAAGATTCTTGAAATTTGATGGTGAATTCCCTTGGAATTGAACCTTCTATGAAAACCCTAGGGCTTGTTCTTGAGAGTTTTTGAGAGTAATTGAGTATAAGATGCTGAATTATGGCCAAATATCGTATCATAAGGCTTATATAGGGTGTAAAATTGACCCTTTTAACCCTAGGACACGTCTTTAATTTCTGTCAAAATTTCTCGATTTTCATCCTTGGCGCGACGCGCCACTATCGCGCCAAGTCACTAGAAAGTGACAAATGGGAAATTGCACGGTGGCGCGACGTAGAGCTATTGCATTGCCACCTTGTCTATGACCTAAAAGTTTGGCGTGATGCACCAATATCATAGAGCAACACTAGAAATTGACAATTTCCATTTGAGCTATCTCTGCGATGTATTGAAGGCTCAAGTGATACACTGTCTCACTAAAAAGGCTCTAACTCTTTACCCAGATGTCGGATTTAGGTGAATTTGGTATTGATGTAAAGCTTATTCGATTCCCCACATGATAAAAAGTGAAAATCTTAAAAATACCTCGTGCACAAAAGTAGATTCATCTTTCAAAGAAAGCTTCTAACATTCTTGGGGAAACTTTTCAAGCTAGGAAAAGCACGGGGTATTACAGACCTGTCGACTTCTTCAGTGGAATATAGGGTGCTAAATCCCACTTTCTTCACCCAATTTTATCCTTATTTTCTCAACCCTACCAGTTTTGAGAGCTTGAAAAGTGGGAAACCTAGGAAATTACCAATTAAGGCATGGTAAGTTAGCCTAACACTCCTTTGTTATTTACCATGATTTTACCCATAAAATTCCATTCTTTTTCATTGTAAATTCTTAAAAATTATGTATTTAAATCCACATACCTTAGTATCTTATTTATGCCTTGATTTGTCTTACATTGGTGATCAACTTTTACCAATCATTGCTTGTCACATGGGCACATTCTTGACCCAAATTTTGATCAAAAATTTTATATATCAATATAGGTCACATTTTATTGCATTAATGTGTAGGTTATTCTTTTTAATAGTATGGTGAAATTTTGAGATCAAGGAGCAAAGATGAGTGATTGATGGGTGATTCAAGACTTACAATTTGACATTAAGATAGGCCTTGATCTACTTCTCTTCACGAGATGGTGTGTAGTGTAGATTTATTTCTAAGTGGGAATTCTAGGAATTCTAGGACAGGTTTATGGCTACAACATTATTATATATCCTAATTTAGGAGCTTGGGGATAGAAGGGTGGACCAACCCTTAAGATGAAATACTTGTTATAGTTATAGAATCCTGTCACCCTAGGTTATAAGAATGTTAATTATTGTTCAAAATTAAGGATCCTTTAGTATAAGGTTTACTTATTTGACTTGGTGTAATGGGTCATAGTTTCCCAGTCTATAGTATTACCATTAAGCTAGTTATATATTATTAGGCCTGAGGCTGTGGCTACGATATTGATTGGACTCCATGTAAGTATTTTATCTTTATAAAGGATGTGGCCTTAGTCTATGGATATTTAGATCCTTAAGGTTGTATTGTTTGAATACTAGTATGGGTGCATACTTTTATGTGCATTCACGCTCCATAGGGGTACAATTCTAATCAAAATCATGATTTTATTATTGTTTTTCATAAAGGGAATTATTCCAATTGTTCACTTTTAAAATGGATTCTTTTAGAACAAGAATCATACAACATTACTAAATGATTTATGATCTTTTGACTATAAAGATGATGTTTTGAAAATTAGATCGCGATTGGTTCCAGGCCATGGTTTATCCACTCTTTTACCACAACTATTTATTTAGCCGAGAGTGACTCTGACCACTTTATACTCTATGATACTAATTTAGTCCAGGAGTTGATCTTGAGGAATCGATTTATAGACATAAACACTTTTAGCCACAGTTCATTTCCATTCACCTATTATACTATAAGACCATTAAAATTTACATTATTTTATTTTTGACCTTTTCGTGTTTTGAAATATCAAATTTTCACTTGAATTGTTTTTAGAAATTTTAAAAGGATGTTCGGGGAAGGTTTTGGAATTTTCAGATTGGGTTTCGGAAATTTTGGAACATCAAGGTAGTAAGCCTCCACATTTCTGTGTCACAGAGGTTACACTCCATGATATTGGCGTGGCACGGAGGATAACCTCTACGATATTGGCGGGCCACACCAAGGCATAATTTTTGTTCAGTTTTGTTTTTTATTCACTTGGGGTGGGGTGTTTTGGTCTTTTCAACTTTTTTGTGAACTTTAAACATAAATTAGTCTCATTCACATCAGTTTTAGAAGATCAAATCCCTCTATTTCATTCTTAAACACAAAACCCAAGAACATTTAAGGGCTTCACTATACATTCATCATCCGGGATCCAAACAGCAATTAGATTATGAATTCTTATGTGTTTCAACCATGTTTCTCTTCCCCAAACTTTTGTGGCATTTATTTGATGGATTTCCATGTTATTTGAATCAAAGGTTTTGAAATAGGGTTGAGGAGTTTTGGTTGTTATTGATTTAATTACTTGTCCCATAACTTGAATTGATTATTCATGCTTTAAATTGGTGTTTTTTTGGACTGAATTGGTACTTTAATTGAACGGTTGGAATGAGAAACATGGGTTTCCCCAAATTGGATGAATTTTGGCTTAGAAGTGCATGAACCTTAACCCACTTTATGAATTTGATTTACATTATGGAAATTTGCATGGTTTAATAATTTTTGAACTCAATTTATTTTTCATGAATGGATAATAGTTATTTAAATTTGTTTTAAAAGGCCATAGTTTCCAAGGATTGGATTTTAATAAAATTTGGGTAGTAATGTGGTTGTGTGAATTTATTTGACATGTGTGATTTAGCATGCAATCATATTGGTATGAAGATACCAAGTGATTAATGACTTGATTAATTTTTCCTAGAAAATTGTTGGAATTATGTGTAAATCATTTTAATATAGTCTTAAAGGGGGTTATGTAGCTTGCCGTGGAAGGTGGAGGTCCCAGAGGGACAGATATTGGAAACTATATTTGTTGATGTAGGGGTCTTAATAACTATGTACATAGTCCACACATTATAAACATAGTCCACACATTATAAATATATTTTTGAATATTTGGAGCCTCAAGTGCCCTTAGGACGGTTAGAGCTACGCATTCCAGGTTAATGATTTTAAAAATTTCATTCTTAAACCTTATGCCCTATCTTGACATCTTATATATATATATATGCATATAAATGTATACATTATGGTTTTGACTGATTTTTGGACATTGCGTTATGTTATAATTTACCCTTAGTTACATGTTAGCGATCACCCCTCTAACCATTCTATGATGCTACATTATTTCATAATATAGTTCCTGAAGACACTTCTTTTACCCCTGTGCAACATTAGGTGGATTAGCACGTTTGTCAAGTAGTTGTGAAGTGGTGAGCCTATATCCTTTAGAAGGCCTTATAATTTCCATATTCTTTTTTGAGTCAGTACTTTTGGAATTTTTTGGTCATGGTCGGGGTATGTCCCGACCTATTTGGTATTCTATTTTTAGAGGCTATTATGGACAAATATGGGTCGGTTTATTATAATTTTGGAACTTATTTCATTGAGTTATTTATCTATCTTCTCATTATTGTATAGTTGGATTTTTCAATGTTATTATGATTATTATTATGCTCTTAATGGTGGGTTAAATGGGTGGTCTTTAGTCCTTGGTATACTTGAGATACCTATAACAGCCAACCCCTGGTGCGGTCATGACAAACTTGGTACTAGAGCACGATTTTAGAGTCGTTGGGTATCCATAAAGCCATCTCGAGTAGAGTCATTTTTATAGTTGTGTAGCACACCATGCTTATAAGGAGGAGGCTAAAATGTATTTAGGAATGTTTTCCTTTTTTTGTTCTATTTTTAGGCTAAAGAGTCTAGTATTATGAAACTTCTAAACCCTTGGCTTTCTTGTATTTCAGATCCCCCCTTTCCTAAAAATTTGATATTTATAGGAAATCTATTGGGAACTCTGTCCTACCTAAGGATAATGTGGAGAGAAATCACCCAATGTATAGCGTGCAGACTAGGTATAGGGTCCCTACTCTATGCGGAGTTCCATTTATCCCTACTAGTCCTCTTCGAGCTTTTCGGGGTGGTGATGCTTATGATCAGCAACCTCAGGGGGACATATCTAATGCAGATTTCTACCGATCTATTTATTTTCTCACTTAGTTAGTGATATCTCAGTCTCATTAGTTAGATCGTGTTGGTTATTTTGTTCCTTTATCTAAGGTCACTCAGGTTGGACAGTTCATGAGGTTGAATCCCCAAACATTACACGTTCAAAGGTTGAGGAGAATCCTGAAGGGTTTTTGGATGAGATAGAGAAGATTATAGTAATGTGTGCTACTAATTGTGAAGGTGTAGAGTTTGCATATCAACTGAAAGATGTAGCCTATCAGTGGTATGAAGAGTGGGAGAAACTGAGGGTTGATGATGTGGAGCTGGTATTATGGGATAAGTTTTTGGGTCCCTTTCTTAATCTATTTTTCCATAAGAGTTGAGGAAAGCTAAGGTAGAGGAATTTATTAATATCTAGTAAGGAAGATGAGTGTGAAGCAGTATGTATTGAAATTTTAGCAGCTGTCTCGTTATGTTTGAAATTTCAATAGTTGTCTCGTTATGCTCCAGAGTTGGTGTCGAACCATAGATCCAAGATGAGGAAGTTGGTTTATGATTTATCCGATGACTTTGTATTGGAATGTAAGTCCTCCTTGATAAACAATGATATAGATATTTCAAGGCCTGTGGTTTATATACAGTAGGTTGAGGATGAATAGTGGGAGAGATGGCAGACAGTGGATCACGAAGAAGAACTTTGAAAATTCTTATTTTTCTACTAGAGCTACTTATCTTAAGCCTTCGGGCAATCATTATTTTTAGGCTAGTAGTGGTTCTAAGGCATAGGGTGCCCAGTCTAAGGCTAGTGTAGCTTATTCAGCCCCACCTGGTCCTCCTTGTCATTTTTGTGGGAAGCTTCATCATATTATTATGAGGAGGGGAGAAATCAATATGGTCAGCTTGGTCAAATTCAGTGGGATTATCCTTCAGCCAAGGTTTCTACTGGAGTTAATAAAATTCTGATTTCCATGTCTTTCAACTCCTACACCAAAGGCGCTACTTCTGGTACCAGTACTAGCTAGAATTGCCTCTATGCCTCGCTACTAGCCAGAAATCTAAGGCATCTCCAGATATGTTATTAGTATATTACAAATCTTTTCTTGTGATGAGTATTGTTTCCTTGAACCTAGGTCTACCCTTTCTTATGTGACCCCTTATGTGGCTCCACATTTTACTTTTGGTTTGGAGAGTATTTCTGACCCTATTTTAGTGTCTACCCTAGTGAGTGATTCTATTATGACTAAAGAAATCTATAGGGGTTTTGTGGTGCCTATCTTTCATAGGGAGACATTGGTGGATTTGATAGAGTTCAATATGGAAGATTTTGATGTTATCTTGGGGATGGATTGGCTTTATTCATGTTATGCATCTTTAGATTGTAGGAGCCGAAAGGTCAGTTTCTACTTTTTGAATACACTAGTATTATAGAGGAATAGTATTTCCATAGTCCCTAAAGAGAGGTTTATCTCTTATCTTAGAATTGAAAAATTGATTTTAAAAAGAGGTCTATATCATCTAGTTCGAGTTAAAGATTCTAACTCTAAAAGTCCTACTTTGCATTCAGTCACCGTGGTTAATGTGTTTCCTTATGTGTTTCCCAATAATCTTCCTAGAATTCCTCCCGATAGGAGATACACTTGGGGATTGATATTCTACTAGATACTCATCCTATTTCCCCATTCCTCATTATAAAATGGCTCTGGCCAAGTTGAAGGAGCTAAAAAAGGCAGTTACAAGATCTTTTAGATAAGGCTTTCATCTATCCTAGTGTTTTCTCGTGGGGTGCTTCTGTGCTTTTCATGCATAATAAAGACGGGTCTTTTGGATTTGTATAGATTATTGTTAGTTAAACAAGGTGACAGTGAAGAATAAATACCCTTTTCCTTAGATAGATGATCATTTTGATATGCTTCAGGGTCCTAGATTCTTCTCTAAGATTAATCTTTATTCTGGTTATCATCAATTAAAAATTAGGGAAGTTGATATTCCTAAGACTGCTTTCTAAACTCTGTTTGGTCACTATGAGTTTTTTTCTATGTTATTTTGGTTTACTAATGCTCTAGCTGGGTTCATGGATCTTATGAATTGGGTTTTTAGGCTGTTTTTAGACATGTTTGTGATTTTTTTTATTTATTATATCTTTATGTATTCTTAGACTATGGAGGATCATGCCAATCACCTCTGAATTGTGTTATCAACCCTTAAGGATGAGGAGTTGAATGCAAATTTTTCTTACTATAAGTTTTGGTTGAATGTTGTGACTTTTCTTGGTTATGTTATTTCTAGTGAAGAGGTTAAGGTGGATCCACAAAAATTTAAGAAGGGTAAAGAAATAGCCTAGACCTTCGACTCCGACTTATATTAGGAGCTTTTTGGGCTTGGCTGGGTATTATAGGAGGTTTGTGGAGAGTTTCTCTTCTATTGCTGCTCTATTGAGAAGATTGACTCAAAAGAAGGTTAAGTTTTTGTTGTTCGATTCTTGTAAGGGTATCTTTGAGAAGTTGAAGGATAGGATGACTTTTGTGCCAGTTTTGACCCTGCCCAAGGGCACTGATGGTTTTGTTGTATTTTGTGATGCGTTCTATGCGGGACTGGGTTTTGTTTTGATGCATCATGGTAAGGTTGTGGCCAATTTTTCTAAGCATCTTAAGGTTCATTAAAGTAATTATCCAACTCATGATTTATAGTTGGAAGTTGTGGTTTTTTCTTAGAAGATTTGGAGCTATTATTTGTATGGGGTTCATATGGATATCTATTCAGATCATAAGGGCTTGTAGTATGTGTTCACTCAAAAGGAGTTGAATCTTAGGCAAATGAGGTGGCTTGAATTGCTCAAGGATTATGACATAAGTCTTCACTATAACTCAGGTAAAGCTAATATTATTGTTGATGCCCTTAGCAGGTTATCTATCGAGATCTTATCCTATGTTGGTGAGGAAAAATAAGGATTAGTAAAGTACATTCATAGATTGGATAACCTGGGATTTCATATTTTGGACTCTTAACATGGAGTATTTATTATTCAAAAAGTGGTCAAATCATCTCTTGGTGCTGAAGTAAAGGAGAAGAGGGCTTTGGATCCCATACTTATGCAAATTAAGAAAGATGTGGGTCATAAAAAGGTTATGGCTTTTGAGATTGGGAGAGATGGAATTTTGAGATACCAAGTTAGTTTATGTGTTCTAGATGTTGACAGGTTGTAGGAAAAGATTCAGACCGAGGCTCATAAGTCTCGATATACAGTTCATGAGGGTTCTACTAAGATGTACCATGACATTAAGGAGATCTATTGTTGGAACTATGTGAAGAGGGATGTAGCAAATTTTTTTGCTAAGTGTATGGTTTGTCAGCAAGTTAACGTTGAGAACTCGAGTTCTTGTGGCATGTCTCAAGAGATAGAGTTGACTGTGTGGATATGGAAGATGATCAAAATGGATTTAATTACGGGTCATTCGTGGTCTGACAATTAATATGATTTGATTTGGGTCATTATGGATAGAATGACTAAGTTCTCTCACCTTTTGACTGTGAGGACTAACTACTAAAGAGAGGATTATGCCAGGTTGTTCATTCAATAGAATGTAAAATTGCATGGTGTGCCAATGCCCTTATTTAAGACCTAATTAGACTAAGGTACATAATTTTCTTTTCATTTTTGGTGTTCATTCTAGAAAGTCTTGGGTACCCAAGTGAACCTTAGCACCTCTTTCCACCCTCAAATGGATGGACAAATGGAGCTTGATATTCAAACCATAGAGGATATGTTAACGTCATGTGTGATTGATTATAAGGGTAGTTGTGTTAATTATTAGCCTCTTATTGAGTCTATATATAATAATAGTTATTATTTGAGTATTCAGATTGCTCCTTTTGAGGCTTTTTATGGTAGAAGGTGTAGGTTTCCTATTAGGTGGTTTGAGGTTGGTGAGACTAGGTTATTTGGTCTTAACTTAGTTCATTAAGCCATGGAGAAGGTACAAGTGATTATAGAAAGACTTAAGACAGCTCAAAGTCGCCAAAGTTGTATATAGATGTGAGGAAAGAGAGTTGAAGTTCAAAGTAAATGATTGGGTGTTCTTGAAGGTGTATCCTATGAAAGAATTCATGAGATTTGGGAAAAATGGTAAACTCAGTCCTTGCTACATTGGTCCATATTAGATTTTAAGGAAAAGTGAGAACATTGCTGATGAGTTGGACTTGCCTGCGACTTTAGGTACTATTCAGCCCGTGTTTCATTTGTCTGTGATGAAAAAGTGTGTGGGTGATCCTTTATTGATAGTACCTATTAAGTATGTTGGTGTTATGCTTTTCTTGTCTTATGAGGAAGTCCTAATTGAGATTTTAGATAGGCAGTTCCATAGATTGAGGACCAAGGGTGTAGCTTCAGTGAAAGTCCTTTGGAGAAACCAAAAGGTAGAAGAGGCTACACGGGAAGATATGGAAGATATGAAGGCAAAATATCCGTTCTTATTCCTTGGGTTGGATTAAAGCACTTAAAGTATGAGTTTCATTTTGCTCTTTTCATTTTGTGAGTTTATTATTTGATTCTTGTGCATTCTTGCTATTCTCGTGCTAAAAGTGTCCTAACCCATCATTCAGGGATAAATGATCCTAAGGGGGATAATGTAAGGCTCTTAAAATTTCTATTATTTTATTTTTGACCTTCTCGTGTTTGAAATATCAACTTTCACTTGAATTGTATTTAAGGATATTAAAAGAGTATTTGTGGAAGGTTTTAGAATTTTCAAAAAAGGTTTGGTGAAATTTTGGAACATCGAGGTAGTGAGCCTCCACATTTTTGTTGTCTCATAGAGGTTTTCCTCTGCGATATTCGCATGGCGCGGAGAATAACCTCTACGATATTGATGTGCCACGCCAAGGCATAATTTTTGTGCAGTTTTATTTTTTATTCATTTGGGTGAGGGACTTTTGTTCTTTTCACCTTTTCCATGAATTTTAAAAATAAAAGAGTCCCGTTTGCATCAGTTTTCAAAGATCAAATCCCTCTATTTAACTCTTAATCACAAACACCAAGAACAATCAAGGGTTTCACTATGCATTCATAATATGGGTTCCAAACAGCAATTGATTACAAATTCTTGTGTGTTTCAAGCATGCATGCTTCTCTTCCCCGAACATTAATTTTTCATTATGGCATTTATTTGAATGATTTTCATGTGATTTAAATCTTGGGTTTTCAAATTGGGTCAAGGGATTTCATTTGTTATTAATTTAATTACTTGTCCTTATGACTTGAATTGATAATCCATGCTTTAAGTTGTTGTTTTGAGGACTGAATTGGTACTTTAATTAAATGGTTGGAATGGGGAACATGGGTTTCCCCAAATTTGATGAATTTTGGCTTGGAATTTCATGAACCTCAACCCACTTTATGAATTTGATTTAAATTATGGAAAATTGCATGGTTTAGCTTGTTTTTGAACTCAATGCATTTCATTAATGGATAAATAGTTATTTAAATTTTTTTTGAAAGGCCTTGGTGGACATAGATTGTATTTTAATGGAACTTAGGAGTTAAATGGTTGTGTGAATTGATTTGGCATGTTTGATTTAGCTTGCAAGAGTGTTGGTATGATGATACAAAGTGCTTAATAACTTAATGAATGACTCTTGGGTAATGGTTGGAATTGTGTTTGTGAATGATTTGGGCTTAAGGGGGTTGTGTAGCTCATCGTGGAAGGTGATGGTCTCACGGGGCAGATACTAGAAACACGTTTGTCCTTGTTGGGGTCTCCGATTCATGCAACTAACATGCACTAAAGCCCTTTCAGCAGAGGAGTTGAACCCATATAGCCTGTAAGTTTCCTTAGGATGGTTAGAGCTATACAGTCTAGGTTACTAATTTTAAAAATCTCATGCTTAAACCTTGTTCCTTATCTCAGCATCTTAGATATATGTATATAAATGTGTCCATTATGGTTTTGATTGATTTTTGGACATGGAATGATGTTATCATTTCCCTTGAGTTACATGCTAGTGCTCACCCCGCTAATCGTCCTAGGACATGACATTGTTTCATAATGTAGGTTCCAAAGACACTTTTTTTACCCCTGTGCAGCCTTAAGTGGATTAGCACATTCGTGGAGTAGTTGTGAAATGGTGACCCTCCATCCTCCGTAAGGCCTTATCATTTCCATATTCTTTTATTTTTACTTAATACTTTTGGATTCTTCTAGTTATAATTGGGGGCATGTCCCAACTTGTTTGTTATTCTATTTTTAGAGGCTATTGTAGAGAAACATGGGTCAGTTAGTTTTGGTTTTGACACTTAGTTTCATTAAGTAATTTATCCATCTTCACATTGCAGTTTAGTTGGCTTCCGCATTGTTATTATGATTACTATAGTTCTCTTGAGGTTAGGTTGGGGGTGGTCTCCGGTCCTTGGTGGACTTGACATACCTATCATGGCCAGGCCTTGTTTAGGGTCATGAAACATACATACATCTCTCTTGTGCTAGATGGAGTAAATTTATGATGATGATGATAGGAAATCTTAGATCCGGACAAGGTAGTGTATTTGGATGTTCTTAAATTTCCATAAGGGCCTCTTCGTTCGTGAGTCATCATCCTAGAAAAGGAAGGTCATCAACAAAAAGTGTCCCCTATATCTTAAATAGACTCAAGAGTGAATTCTCGTCAATCATGGTTCTCTACCCCTGGCAAGGTATTGAACAACCTCCGAATATGTGTTACAATTTAGGCTCTATGCTTGCTCAAATGGGGCATGTCGATTAAGATAATCTCTCAAAGTAAATAAGTTTTATATCTTAAGTGTGAAAGGCTCACTAGATTTGGTGAATTATGTTATGTATACCATATGTATATAATATCTTAGTGTTATCTTTATTAATGAAAAAAGGTGTCTTTATACACTAAACATGCATATATTTCTCACATGATTTCCATCTTTTTTACATGTTGCATTCAACCACTATATACTTAGTACATTCTTAGGTACTAACCACATACTTCTTGTGATCTGCATCCTGTCATGATGTAGGTTCTGGTACTTGATCTTAGCATCACAATTAGTAATATCCTGATCACTAGTGTCTATTCTCGTTCAGTTGGTGTGTCCTTATGATTTGAGGACCATGGATAAGTTTCTTGCTTTCAATTGTTCAAGTTTTCTATTTTAGGTACAACATATATGTTTTGGGTTAGCTCAGGTCTTTCTTAGTGAATCTTTTATATTTTAGAGTCTTTTCCAGACAGTGTTAATCACATCTTACATTTATGTTGGGATCTTTTTCAGCTTATATTAATATATTTTAGACTTAAGGTTTCATACCCATATTTCATTGATTAAATACTACTCATGACTTTAAGTAACTTGAATATGGTTTAGTATTATACTCAACGCAACATAATAACATTGGGCTACTTGTAATCTTAAGCAACGTGTCACATCCAAGGAGTCTCTTGAGGTGTGACAAGCTTTTTATTACAGACTAAGGTTTAAGGTGTCCTAAAGAGTTTGACAAGCTGCATTACATATAGTTTCATGGGTGTAAAGCATGCCACACATATGTGTAAAAGGGTACGAGATGTTATTAGGAATTTCCCTTCTTTCACAGTTCTTTATTATTCTCTAGGGTTTAACTCTATCTCTTTTCTAACCCTTTCTTTTCATGTTAAAAAAAATTCCTCCTCATAGAGCTAATGATCACATAAATGAGAATCAACTATCCCCACTACCATCTGCATATCCTTTAATTAATAAGCTTTCCAAGCTAAATGTTGGGCTTTCTTTTAGATGTTGATTCAAGATGTGATAGATCAAGTCAATCAACAGGCGGTGAACCCATCTACAAAAGAGAAAATTAGTTATAGCAAGGAACCAAGACATCATAAGGATGAATCCACTTGGGTTTTATTATTTGAAGGTGGATGATGATCCACAACACTTTATAGATGAGACAAGAAAGTTACCCAGATTAAGAATATCAACGAGGTAGAATGTGTGGATGTTGCATTATATCTGTTTAATAAGACTCGTGATTAGTTTAAGTAATAAAAGGAAGGTAGATATGGGATTGCAGATCTGATTGTTTGGAGTGTATTTGATGCGGCTTTTCTTGATAGGTTCTTCCTTAGTAAAATGAGGGAAGCTAAGGTAAAGGACTTTATAAATCATAGAAAAAGCTTTATGTCAGTAGAGGAATGCACCCTTAAATTCACTCAACTTTTGAGATATGCAATGGAGATATGTCTAATTTGAGGGGTCGCATGAGAATGTTTGTTACTAGTATATCTTATTTGGTAGTCAGGGACTGTAGGACTATCATGCATATTAGAGACATAGATATTTCCTTACTGATGACCCATGATCAACATATTGAGGTAACGAAATTAAAGAAAAAGAAGAGGGACACTAAGAGAACTAGGAACAGGCAGTTTGAGTATAGTCAGCACAGTCAGAAGGGGAAATCACTCATAATTCCAAAATCATTTGTCAAACCCTGCACCATCTTCAGCCAGTGCCCCAGTACCAAAGTACAATTAGGAGCAGTAAGGCAGGGTACTGACCACTAGATTACAAGATAAAATCACTGAGGACGTACCTACTCATCTTGCAAGAAATATGGTGAGTATCATCGAAAGGAATATTTTATAGGTAGAGATAGTTATATTGGGTATGGTAGGCTAGGCCACAGGGTAAAGTATTGTCCACCTGACATGAAAGGAAATAGAGATGCTCTCCCCGATACTCAATCTAATACCTCAGCAGCTCATTCAGGTTGCTCAGCTCAGTAGATGGATACTTTATTCAATGTCAATAGAAATCAACATTAGAATAGGTTTTTTTTCTCTGTATTCCCATTAGGAATAGAAAATCTCCCCTAATATGGTCATTGGTATGCCTTGTGACTTTTATATTGATTCTTATGAGCCATTGGGTCTCGGGTCAAATCTTTCTGTTGTAACTGCATTTATTAATGTAAATTTTGGTGTTAGTCCCAAAAGCCTCTCAGAAACTTTCTAAATTTCTAATCATATTAGGGAGTTAGTTGTCTCTAAAAGAGCTTACAAAAGTTACCTTATTATAATCTTTCATAGGGTTACCTTAACAAATATTATATAATTAAAGATAACTAATTTTGATCTTATTCTCGGCATGGATAGGCTCTATTCATGTTAGGCTTCAATTGATTGTCGAACTTAAAATGTGAAAAAAAAATTTCCCTATGATTCAGTCGTCAAATAGAAAGGTATTTCAGTAGAGCCTTAAGGTCGGTTTATTAATTATCTCAAAGACAAAGAATTGATCTCTAAAGGTTATGTCTATCATCTGGTTTGGGTTAAGGATTCTAAATCCTAGACCCTAAGTTTTTATTCAGTTCCTATAGTCTATGAGTTTGTTAAATTTGTTCCTAAGGATCTACCTTGAGTTCCTCTCGACAAGGAGATTGAATTTGGGACAGATATTCTCAAACATACTATAATACCCCATACTTTTTCTAGCTCAATTTAGCTCCTAGAATATCAAGGGTTAGTTTTGAAAATTAATAACTCTTGATACATGTAGAATTTTCAAGCTCTAGACCCACCAATGTGTAGATAATTGGCTCAGCTTTCCAATGATACCAATTTCCCCTTAATCCGATACTCAGTTGAGAAGTTATGGTGATTTTAGTAAAATAGTAGGGCATTTCAGCAGGCACCACATCGCGGTGAAGGACGAAATTGCAATTGTCCGATTCCAGTGAAGCACTACGATTGTCCTGTATCGCAGTGAAGTCCTACTTCCTGTTTGTCAATTTCCAGTAGCTCACCGCGATGGTACCATATCATGATGATGACCTTAATGGCATTTGTCAATTTCTGGTGGCTTACCGTGTTAGCCCCGCATCGCGGTGAAGTTCCAATCGCAATAGTCTATTTTCCAGTAATCCACCACGATAGTGGCATGTTGTGGTAGGGCCAAAAATTGGGATTTTTAGTTTTTGAAGTTGATTTTAAAATGGTAGTTTAGTCTTTTCCCAAGCCCCCAATTCGTGAAAATAGGAGATTAAACCTATTTTAAGCATTATATGCTCAATTTTCATCAAATTACTCTCAAAGAAAACCCTAGAACTCATAACTTAGTTCCCAAGAAATTCAAATTCCATCATTCTTTCTCCAAGAAAACTCAAAATTCAAGGTTTTGAATTCAAGATAATCAAGAATCCATCTTCAAAAGCACAAATAGGAAACCAAAATCAAGTGTTCTCATCAATTGCATCAATTAAGGTATGTGGGGTTTTTCAACAAGGATAATTCTTTTATCCTTATGCCCAAAACTAGTTTTTAATTACAAAGTTATATGAAATTAAATGAGTTTCAAATTAGGGTTCATACCCAATATTATTATTTGCAAGATAATGAGATTTCAAGTGATTTAGATGTTGAATTGTATGCCTGCTATTGTATTTTCATGTGAATTGTAGTAATTTCCACATTTAGACTTGAATTATCAATATTTTCATTATTTAGCATGAGTTTTATGATGTTTTGACATGAATTTGATGCATGGGTTATCAAGCCCTAGTTTGTATGTTGATATTTCAAGAATGACTTAAGTTTTAAGCATCCCATGATTAGTTATTTTCAGATTTCTAATAAAGATTTGATCTTTTGATCTCAGCTTAGATATGAAATACACTTTACATATTTAGCTCAAGTTTACAGTAAATAGATTTACAAGAGGTTTTCATTGTAAACCCTTATACTAGTTTTTAAAAGTGAATTTCCTACAAAATGAGCATATAGATTAAAGGGAGTAGTATTTAGCACCGAGTTAGGTATGTTTACATGTCCAGAACTATGAGGAAATCTAGGTTCAAATAATAAGATTATTCCCATTTCTATTTGGATGATAGATACAGATATGATCGCTTAGTTTAGGTTATACTCCTTGGCAAGAGTATGAAATCTCTCCCCAACGTGAAGTTTTCCCATAAGGAACTAGATGTTGGACACTATGATAGCTCACATAGTGTATGTCGGTTAGAAGAACCTACCTAATAGAAAAGACTACAGAAAAGAATTATAGAACAACTTTTAAAAACTAAGAGTAAAGGCTCAAAATTTTATTCAAATATTATTTTACGTATGATATTAGATATGAGATTTCAATTCTCAGTTTACAGATATAGAAGTGAGTCCTTTTTACACTTAGACAACATAATTTTAAGACTGAATACCAGTACAGCTTTTAGAAACTAAATGTTATGTCTCATTAGATTTATGCAGCTTGTTTGCTATTCATGATTATGATTTTCAATTTTTAGATATTCTAGCTTATGTGAGTCATCTACATTTAGCATACATTATTTTACAAATTATGAAAATGTTGAGATATTGTTTAACTATGCATATCACCCTCATATACTTAGTACAATCCAGAAGTGCTGACCTACATATACATCTTTGTGCTATATTGTATCATAATGTAGGTTCAGATGCTCAGTTCTAGCAGCGTGAGTGATTTTAAGCATCTCTATCTACATCCAGATAGTTTGTGAGTCCTCATAGTTCGGGGACCTAGTAATTCAGATTTCCAAGTTTATTATAGTAGTTGAATTAGTAATTTTTAGTCAGTTTGAGTGAGCTAGGTTCTTGTCCCGATGGCTCTCTGGTTATTAGTAGTAGAGGCTTGTCAGACTGCTATATTTGATTCAAATTTTCAATATTGATTGATTAGATTCTTGAGTTTAGTATTTTTAGATATTATATTCAGATAATTTCAATAGCTCAGATAGAATTCCGCATCTCAGCTTTGATTATATATCTTTATATCCTCTATTTTAGCTTCAGATTTAGTAGAAGGTAGACAGGGTTAGCTCAAGGCTACTTATAGTCTTGAACACTGTGTGATGTCTTTGGACCCATTTTTGGGGCATTACAAACTTAGTATCGAAGCCTAAGGTTTAGAGAGTCTTAGGGAGTCAGACAAGTCATGTTACATAGAGTCTTGATCATGGGTAGATCTATTGAAAGTGTTCTATTATTGTCCTTCATAAAATTATGTTAGTAGATTTTATAGAGTTAGATATTATTTTGTTTCACCTTATTCTTGGTATAGATTGGCTCCATTCTTGTTAAGCATCCATAGATTATCGTACCTGAGTGGTGAAGTTTCAGTTTCTAGATGAGCCAGTCTTTGAGTGGCAAGGTAATTCAGTGTCTCCTAAGAGTCATTTCATATCCTATCTTAAATCTAGAAAGTTGATCTAAAAAAGGTGCATCTATCATCTATTATGAGTCAAAAATAATAAGTCTGAGGCTCTAACAGTCCAGTCAGTCCCTGTAGTCAATGAGTCTCCTAATTTCTTTCCCAAAGATTTGCCAGAGTACCTCCCGATAGGGAAATAGAATTTGGTATTGACCTTCTTCTAGATACTCAACATTTCTCTATTCCTCCATATCATGTGGCTCCAGCTGAGCTTAAAGAATTAAAAGAGAAGTTTAAAGATCTATTAGACAAAGGTTTCATAAGTCCCAATGTCTCTCCATGAGGCGCTCCCGTCCTATTCGTGCAAAATAAGGATGGTTCTTTGCTAATGTGCATTGACTATTGTCAGCTGAATAAAGTCACTGTCAAAAACAAGTATCCTCTTCCTAGGATTGATGACTTATTCGACCAACTCTAGGGTAAAAGTTATTTCTCAAAGATAGACCTTAGATACGACCATCATCAGCTTAGAGTAAGGTAATGTGATATTACCAAGACAACTTTTAGAACCCGTTACGGTCATTTTAAGTTTCTAGTTATGTCATTTGGTCTTACCAATACCCAAGCAACTTTCATAGAATTGATGAACCGAGTGTTCAAATTGTACTTGTACATATTTGTTAGAGTCTTTATAGATTATATTCTTGTCTAATCTCGTAGTGGGGATGATTATGCAGACCGCCTTAAAATTGTTTTGCAAACTCTTAGAGATCACTAGTTGTTTGCCAAATTCAGAAAATGTGACTATTGGCTAAGATCAGTTACTTCTTTTTTAATGCACCCTTTGGGCTTGTGGAGGCCCGGATTGGGTTATTTACTTTATTGCATTTTTTGGCTTATGAAGGCCAGTATGTATAGATAGTTTTTCTTTCCTTTTATCCTTATTATACTAGTTATATATTTAATTATAGTATTTTGAGCGTCATTTCAGTTTTTCTTTCTTACCTTGACTTATCTTATTTATCTTGTATTTTGTTATATTTATATTATTGTTTATCTAAGTCAACCAATAATGCCTACCGAGTACAACTGCCATTGGTACTTATACTACACTTCTATACCTTTTTAGTGCAAATCCAAGTACTAGTTGTCATCATTGACATTGCAATCGTGTGATCCAGAGTTTGGAGATAGGGTAAGCCATCGAAGCTAGAGTTGACCTTTTCTCCATCTTCTGTATTTTGCCTAGTCTTTTCATTTTTCAGATTGATGTATATTTGACTATGATAATATTCGTATACATTTGGATTAGTTTCATTTGTACCGACACTACTAGGTTGTGGGATGTTATTGTCTCTCTTGTTTATCTTTCGTATTATTGTTATTCCGTGATTATTGCTTGAAACTTCTTTACATGTATATTTCTGGTATTTATGCCATTTTCCACAAAATTAACCTATTGTTTATAGCTTCAGGTTACGGTTTAGATTGGTGGGATAAAGTAGGTGTCATTATGACTCAAAAAATGGATCGTGACATAGGAGTCATATGGGACTTAATATATCTATATATATATATATATATATATATATATATAATAAGTGCTTGAATTCAAACCATAACTAAAAGAGTGTAAGTCTATAAATTCATTACTCAAGATTAAGTCTGGGACTAAATTGATATAATAATATAGAAAGAGTCAAAATCTCTATCGACCAAAGAAAATAGTAGTGGTTAAGGAGTTGAATAGTAATGAACCAGAATCAATCTCGATCTAGTTTCCAAAATATCATGTTTAGCTTTAAAGATCATAATCCATTAGATAAGGTGGTATGATTTCCATTATGTAAGAAATCCAATTTTAAAAATGAAAAGTTGGAATAAATTACTTTTTAGAAAATAGTAGTGAAATCAAGGGTTTAGTTTGAATCATACCACTAAGTAAGTATGATTGGGTCTAAAAATATGCATGCCATCACTAGTATCCAAACAATACAATTATAATTGTCTGTAAACTATAACAACATCCTCACATAGGATAGAATACTAACATGACACTCAACTGGTTTCCTAATCATGGACCAGGCCCACAATATGCTATTCAATGTAACATTAACAACATAACCCAGAGGCTAAGGTAAATAAGGGCATAAAGCTACTACAAGGGTCTAATCGGGAATTTTCGCACCAAATACTAAGTAATATGCTAAAGTATTTCTTATGTCAATCCATAGTTAACTGAACCCATCATCATATATAATATGATTCTACAACCTTAAAAGGTATTCTAGGCTAAGGTTCGGGTCACATTTTTATTCTAAATTCCCTAATTAGGATAAGTCATGGTATACCAGTTATTAAATAGTCCTAAGATCCCTACCTAACATTCCATCTATACTATACAAAATGTCATAGAGAAAGTAGATGTAAGCCTACCTCGATGTCAAAAAGCATTCTTGAATTATCCATAGTTTGCTTGTCCTTTCACCACGATCCCAAAATGATGTTGCACTATAAAAAAAGTAATCTACATGTTAATAGGAATAAAATGATACCTATATTACAATATAAAACTCAATGCCAAAAATCGGGTCAAAATGGACTCATGGGGCTTGCTAATAGAATCCCAAATATAGATCTGTCATGACGTCCATTAAAGGACAAAATGTGTGCTTAAAACTTGAGCACAAATGGAGTGTCAATTGGGGCTTAAAAATCCCTAAAGTTTACGAAAACTAAAGTAGAAAATATAGAGTTAATGAAAATTTAAGGCGGAATCTTACTAAGAGATAAATAGTAAACGGTCACCTTAATGCCCTCAACTTATGCCCAATTCCAATTTGTGATTTCCCATAAGTTTCTAGAGCTCTTGGGAGATTTAATGGTGGAAAAGCCTTAAAAATAGGCTTAGAATCTAGTAAGAGAGGAATGTAAAGGGGTTTCATAGGGTCCACGAATGTTGGACCCCTATCATAAACATAGAGCCAGACTAGAAAGATCCTTTTATGAATACGGTCGATCAACTGCAAACACAAAGAGTGAAACTGAGCTGGCTTACCTATCGCAAATGCACTAGTTGGATCGCGAACATGAAGGCTAGTATCCTAGACGTTGATAAACACAAAGGCCGAATCTTGGCTCCACCAAATGATGTATATCAATAATTTCACCAAGTCCTTACAGACTCCAATTGGGAATTTGGGATTTTTTTTGGAATTCTGAAAAAGAACTATGATACTATACCAAATTTGACATCCTAGACTCAACAAAACAATCAAAACTTTCATCCTGAGATTGTTTCACTAAATGTGGATCTGACACTTTATGTTTTGTTTTAACCAAATTAACCTAATAGCCCAAAATTAGTCTAAAAGACTCGGGACATGAACCAAGGGTCCCCCTAATCTATAATCAGCATTTTGAAGCTGATGCCACTGTCGAAATTCTCATTTAAGGTCGTTTACTAAAAATTTTGGTATGAGACAAATTCTTTAACAGTGAAAGCTCCAAAATAAGGAATTGAGCTAGAAATTCAAACATAAAATCTGATAAGTAAACCGATAGTTCCGATATGTAAGAAATGACCTATAGTCATTGTGTGAAGGCTCTAAACATAGAAAACACACAACAATTAAGAAAAAATGGAAGGGTTGTTATAATATCTACTATTAAAAGGACTTTTGTACATGAACTTCAATGGATAGAAAGAGCCATAAAGGTCAAAAGGATGAGGTATTGAGCCTGCACGCTTCGAGGAAGACCCCCAGATAACCTGTTAGATGAAATAATCTTTAAATTGATTTTTCTCAAGGTAACCCCTTTTCACTAACTTTATTAATTCACTTTCAAAACAGCCTAAACCTCATCCTTAACAACCAAATATCCTCTAACTGAGCCGAATATGATAGAAGTATGATGTATAATTAGTTTATGGTACTTAAGACCCTTAAACAAGGAATATTGTAAGTTCAAGGGTGCGATTTTATGGATATAATCTTTTTTTTGGTATGATTTTAGGGTTAACGGGGTTGGAAAAAAACATATTGAAATAGGAGCTTGAGACGATCAGAAGAAAGTAATGAAGACCATGGGATCAAATCACAATTGTACCAAGGCTATCATTCCTTGAATCACAGAGTGTCCTTAGGAGATAAATTATATGACCCCCCACCCCACGATCATACCTTGAAGTCATGACCGTATTATGTTATCCTAGGAGAAAGCCTTGGGAATAAAGCTATAGAACATAAGTGTGGGATGACTAAATGAGGAAAAGTCATGACCGAGCTTTAATATAATGTTACCATGAGATCATAAGATGAAGGCCAAAATTTGAAGGTTGCAGAAGTATAAGCCGAAGGTGATCAGATGACACCATCAAATGGTCATACATTGATACCAAAAGCCGTACTAAGCCACATGCCATTAAAGATCGAAATATGAAAATCCAAGGGCCAAACCATGAACACCAAAGGACGATCCTAGTATCTAACCACGTTCATACCCTATCTATCATCTGAGCTAATAGACGCAAAATTTCTATTTTATTTAGGATACGATATGCTTTGTCTATAAATGCTCTTGAAGGGTTATTTTTATATGTTACACTCTACTTTTATTTAATAATATTATATTGTGAGGCTCTAAGGCATATTCTTGGAGTTTTACAAACATTGTTTCTAGGGTTTTAATTAATGTTCAGGTTTTAGAATTTAATTCTCATTATAAGTCTATGAAAATTCTCGCATCTATGAATTCATCTTATGTTCTTGATCTGGGATGGTTTCATGGCACTGTCGATGCTTAAAATTAGAAAAAATGCAAGTAGTTAGGTCCTTCTTATTAGATATGATGTATTTTTATGATTGTTTTGTAGGAAATTGGGTTTTGTAGATAAACAGTAGAAAATGCTTAAAGTGTGTAGAGTGACCACTTATGTGATGTAAGTGATACTTACAACCACATAATTGTCAGAGAAAATATGTTCTAATGATTTGAAGTCTGAAGTGTGTTTTGAGTACTATGAAGTGTTACTTACGGGGTGTATGAACCACTTACACCCCTTGTAAATTTCATCATAGGTTGGAGGTTCTGAAGCTAATTAACTCATGTAAGACTTATGACCCACCTAAGGGTCCATAAGTGGTACTTATGACCTGTATTGCTGACTTTATTTTCCTTTTTTATTTTGTTAGGATTTTTAGAGTTCGGATGCATTCTATAAATATCTTTTTGATGTTTTTGTACTAGTTTATGCACTCTTTATATTCACAACACTGTATTGATTCTAAGATTTGACTTTTGATCTTGAAATCCTTTATTCTTGGTTTTTATGGTCGAATATTAATTCAAGATTCTAGTTTTATTCTTCAATTATTGTAAGATTATTCATATGCTCTCTTTTAAGAATTCAGTGGACGTTCTTGAAAACATGAGCTCCTAAACCAGCTAACTAGGGTTGTGGGAACCCTGACAGAATAACGAAGAAGACAAAGTACAAAGTCATTCTAGGTCAGTATTCTTGCATGTATTGTGATCTTATTCGATGTGATTTCTTTCTTAATGACTACAGACATTGATAACCTGCATATATTCAACACTTACTCAAAATATAGGTAGTGATTAGGAAAAAAAATATCATAACAGTAATTTGAAGCTATCAACCTTTGTCGAATTAATTTGATTCTCAAAAGGTAATAGTATATACAGGATAAGGGTTAGTTAGGAGACACTCTGAGTCTCAAAAGATGAAGAGTAAAATTTTCCAAAGGCATTCACAAGATGGTTGGTGATACATAACTTATCAGATTCTGGATGCAAGGCATTGTAATAGTTTGTTGGAGCATGGTAAGTCTACTGAGTTAGGAATTCTAGGGGAACACAATCTTAGTATTCATCTCATATTTATTTCAACCAACAGGAATCAAGACTTGTTACTATTGATACTATTCGAATAAAATTCCCTAATTTACTTTTCCGTATTTTTTGGCTACTTTAACAAATTCGCGATAGATATCTGACCTACTCCAATGGGTTCGGCCCCATACATTATTGGGTTATATATTTGACAGTGAATACATTGTACTTTCTTAGAGGTAGTTATAATTTGGGCAACATCAAATTTTGTAATCATTGTCAGGGAATACAGTTACCAATTAATTGATTGGAGGTTTTAAGGTTGATGGTTTTAATTTTTCTATTGTTCTTAGGGTGGATGCTGGTGTGTGAAAATTACTCCCATTCAAGTCAATCCTTGATCCCACTTTAAATTACGCAGGAGTGGACCTTAAGATAAAATTGTAAGATGGAAGAGTAGGAGCACGGGGCTTACAATGACCCTAATTTGATTCTGCCTCCTCCCCATGGTGTTCAAGGGACGACCATACAAACTACTGTCGATTATTGGCTGAAGAGAATACGAGGAAGGATGTTTCTTCTTATTATGCAAATCAAGTGGAAAGAGTGAGACTAGAATAAGAGCATTGAGCAAAGCTCAAAAGAGCTAGATGAAATTAAGCTCAAGTACCTCCAGCCTTTCCATTTTTACTAGCATATGATGATCCAAAAGTAGATCTGGGGAATGTTGAGCTTGTTGAGATAGGCTCTATCATTCGTCCTGGGTTGCCTTAAGGGTTAAGCTTGATATTATGAGTCCTATGATCTATTTGTTGAATCTTAAGGGCATGTTTACTGGTCTGCCAATTTATTATGCTAAGATGTACATCATGAATTTTATTGGCATTTACATTTCGTTGAATTTACTAGGGGTGAGTCCGGAAACTTTGAGACTCAGGTTTCTCCCATTTTCACTCACTGGCAATGCGAAATTATGGTTAGGGGAACTACCTTTTAGGTCCATCACTAATTGGAATAATTTTCAGAAATAATTCTTAGACCGATTCTTCCCACCTTCGAGAATATTGCAGTTGAAGGATGGGATTTATAATTTCAAGAACTTACATTCAGAGCTATTGTATGAGAAATGGTTAAGGTTCAAGAAGATGTTAATGTTGGTGCCCAACCACAAAATTTTAGGGAGGAATTTGCTTGAGATATTGTATAGAGCCCTGAATGCCAATAACAAAGCTATTGCTTATAAAATTACTTGTGGTGCTTTTTTGATCCTTTGATGGGAGTTAGCTGCAAAAATCCTTGACTGGGTCTCTAATACCAATCAAGGGTATCATACTCGGGAGACTAAAAGAAAAGCCGATACCTATGATATTGGTGCTTCTAGTGAGCAGAGAATTATAGATTATACAATGGCTTAAGGAATTGCACAACTGAGGACGAAGATTGGGTTACTGACTAAGCAATTTAAAACTATGATGAAAAGGTGAATGGTGTGGGCGTACAAGGTAAACCCCCTAGGTTATGTGATTCTGATATTGTGGAGGAAGTGAAGTACTTGGATTGAGATATAGCAGGTTTTCAAGCGAAAAACTAGGTTTCAATCAGAATTCTTAGAATTTGAGGCAAGGGAATCAAGGTCGAAACTATTATGCGGATAGATATAGGGGTCAAAATAGAGAGAGATAGTGACTGGAGGTGAAAGAATGACTATAAGGAGAAGGGTGGTGCATACGTTTCACCAGGAAATCGTGATATTAATTAGAGGATGGAAGCATTACTTGTAAAGCTGGTTAAGGGTTCAAAATATCAAGAAAGTTATCTTAAGAAGATTAAGGCAAATATTTCAAGAGTGAGTGAGAAAGTAGAATTGTAGTCTACCATGATTAAGCACCTTGAGTAGTAGTTTGGTCAAATGTTGGCTACTTTTAGTCAACATCAATTAAGAACTCTTTAGAGAAACACATGTACAAAATCTAAAGAACGACAATCACTATCTAACCATTACCACTCAGAATGGTAAGGATACTACTATCCTCATATGTTTGTGGTTAAAGGAAAGGGATGATATTATTAATAATGGCGAGGCTATCGAAGTATAATCTTAGAAGGTGCTGACAAATGGTGAGTCATCATAAAAATTGACAAGTGTGGATAAGCAAGTTTAGAAAGATAAAGAGGAATAGGAAAGGAAGTTGTCATGACCCAAACCAGGGCTTGGCCATGATGGGTATCTCAAGTCCCACGTGGACCAAAAATCACCCCCTGCACCTAACCAAACCAAACAAAACACCCCAATATCGAATGAATTTCGAACATATAACAGGATAGCATGTAACAAGCTTAAAAAAAGTCAAAACATTTCTATAACTGATGATCGGTGATCGGCTAAATAACCGACCAACATTGCCCAATATCCACAGTAATCCAAATAAAGCCATATAAACCAAGAACCAAAATTGAATATCAATAAAGTGTTGGGACATGTAACCGATTATAACAAAAAACAAGTTTAAACAGTCTAAGACATAAGAGACCAAAATACGAAATATAGACTTCCAATAAATAGAAGCTCACCATTTCATTGTCAACTCACGAGATGATCCCAAACCCTAATCACTGAGTAGGATGAGTAGAAGTATGACCAGTTCTAGCATCGCATGGGGATACAATGCCCGAAGACGGTTAGCGGTTGGATTACTAGCATGAAACTCAAAGATAATAAAAACATAATAACATGTTCAATATTTGAAAATCATTTAGACAAATGCACATAATCTTGAACAAGGAACAAGGCTTAGCATGTGCTTTAAAACTTTAGCCTGGGTTGTGTAGCTCAACTGTCATAAAATGTACCCGCGGGCTATATGGGCCCCAAATCTCACCCCCTAGTTAGGCCTCAGTACATGTAGTTACATGAACCAGAGAATAATCTCATATATATGCATGGAGGACTCGAACCTCCCAATTATATACTAAGGTGACTTGAGCACGTAATCATTTAATGATGTGTGGGGGACTCAAACATCCCTAATCATGTAATTAAAATGAGGGTGAATTGAACCTCTCTAGTTACTTAACCCTTGCATCGATAAATGCAGTTTCTAGTATCGGTCACTCGGACATCCACCTTCACTACTCAGCTACACAACCCTTATTAATGCCCAATTAAAAACATTCATATACATTCCCATTCATTGAACCATATTTAAAACTAAGGCATACATTATTGGTATCATCATACAAACTACACTTACAAGGTAATAACAAAATGCCAGAACAATTACATCACTAGGGGAAATTCACATCCCCCTTGGTTCAATTGTACAAATTCCCACATTTGTCATAATTAAAAACCAATTCCACAATATGGGTATGGGGTCATAACCACTTTAAAAGTCATAAGTTTTGGGAAATCACAATCCCTAGTTCATTCACCATTCCCATAAATAAAATACACTTTAAAACTACCAGTTAAACTTACCCTATGCAGGGACAACATGAAGCATCACATAAATAATAGTTATACAAAAACCTCAACCCATGTTTCAAATTCAGCATAAATATCTCATGAGAAATACTTTTAAAACATGTGATTTTTAACAAATTAACAATGAGGGTAGAGTAACATTCCTGAAATAACATGTTTCATGGAAGGAATTTAACCCTTAAACCCTTGGATGACCTACTTCTTGGAAACCCTAACTATGACAGCTTGAGAGAATTTGAAAGATCTTAAGAGTGTAATTATGTTGAGTTATGGTTGAGAATAGGGCCCCCAAATAAGATTATAAGTCATGGGTTGTCAGTGTGATAGGAGGGAAATGTCTAAAATACCCTCATTCATAGTTGGGAAAATAACCCGTCGATCGCTACGGGTGACCTTACGATTCATAGGGTTAACCTATGACTTGGACCATCTAGTCGTAGCCAAACCAGAATCCCTATGGGATCTTCACTATGAACCTTATGACTGGCACTCTATGAAACACCTTTCGTACGACTCATTAGGAGTCTATATGACTCATTAAATATAGTCGTTATCAAGGTAGTGGCTTTGGCAAATCCTTCTGGTCTTATTACGACTAGGTATTAGGACCCAAAAAGACATATTATGACTCATCAAGTGAGTCATAATTAGGATAGTAAGGATAATATTTTAGAAATTTTCAAGGATAAAAAACTTGGGGTGTTAAATACTTCCTTCTTATGATCATTCATCCTTGAATGATAGGACAAGGCATTTATTAACATGATTAGACTCCACATACCACTACGCTTACCTTTAACAAAGACAAAAAAAGATGTTAAAGAAATCACCATTTCCTATAACAAAGTCAGAAACCAAAGATGTTAAGGAATACACATACCTCAAGCATGTTTATCTGGAACGGGAAACAAGAACAGATACTTGGACTTTATGTCCTCGTTGGCTTCCCAAGTAGCTTCCTCAACCTTTTGGTTCCTCCAAAGAACCATTACCAAAGCCACGTCCTTAGTCCGCAACCAACAAATTTTCTTCTCTAAAGTCTCAATCGGGACCTCCTCATAGGACAATGAATCTAAAATGCCCACCTCCTATAAAGAAACAACTATCGAAGGATTACCTATGCACTTCCTTAATATCAAAACATGGAACACCGGGAGAATGAATCTCAAGATGGAATGGAACTTTAATTCATACGCAACAATACCAAATTTCTTCAAAACCAAGTACGGACCAATATAATGGGGACTGAGCTTTCCCTTCTTACCAAACTATATCACTCCCTTTATGAGGGATACCTTCAAAAACACCCAACCACCAACACTGAAGTTCAACTCCCTATGCCTCACATCTATGTAGGACTATTAGAGACTTTGGGTGGCCTTAAGTCTGTCCTGAATCACCTTAACCTTCTCCATGGAATGGTGAAACATATCCATAACAAACAACTTATTATCACCAACATCAAACCACCTAATAGGATATCTATACCTCCTAACATATAAGGCCTTGAACAAAACCATACCAATACTAGAGTGATAACTGTTCTTGTAGGCAAATGCTATGAGAGGCAAGTAATCAACCCAACTGCCACCAAATTAAAATTAAAACACAAGCCCAAAGCATGTCTTCCAAAATATGAATTGTCCATTCTTCTTGACTATTCATTTAAGGGTGGAAATCGGTACTAAGGGCTACCTTAGTCATTAAACTTCACTAGAATGACCTCTAAAAGTAAGATGAGAACTAGGAAACCCGACCAGATATGATGGAAACTAGAGTACCATAAAACTTTATGATCTCCTCAATGAAAAACTTGGCACAATATTATGAAGAGCAATTAGTCCTCACTAGTAAAACGTAAGCACACTTAGTCATTCTATTCATGATGACCTAAATTGAATCAAATTATTAGTGAGATCATGATCATTTATTTTGCATTAGAATAGGATGCAACACTTTCTTCTCCTTTATTCAACACCAAGAGATAATATTTCCATATCATGAACAATCATACCACCATCCTCAAAATCAAAGAGACGGACTCTAAGATTAGTCAAAAGGTGAATGTCTTTCACCAAATCCCATTTATCATCATCCACATAAAATAAGCTTCCCATAGAAAACCTTCTAAAAGCATCAGCAACTATGTTAGCTATATATGGATGATAGTGAAAACTCATGTCATAGTCCTTGAGCAACTCAAGACATCTCCTTTGCCTGAGATTTAGCTCCTTCTAAGTGAACACGTATTGCAGGCTCTTATGATCAGAATAAATACCAACATGGACCCCAAACAAATAATTTTGCCAAATTATTAATGCAAATATCATGGCTAATAATTCTAAATCATGGGTCTGATAATTCTTCTTATGAGCTTTCAACTATCTTGAAGAATAAATAACCATCTTGCCATGCTGTATCAACATATAGCCCAATCCCACTCGGGACGTATCACAATAGACAATAAAACAATCAGTGCCCTCTCACAAAGTCAAGATAAGAGTCAAAGTCAACTTATCCTTCAGTTTCTAAACTACCCTTACAAGCATTAGATCATAAGAGATTTACCATCTTCTGAGTCAACTTAGTTAATTAGGTAGCAATAGAAGAGAGACCTTCCATAAACCTTCTATAATAACTAGCTAAACCCAAGAAGCTCTAAATGTCGGATGGATTCGTAGGTCTAGGATACTTTTTAACCACTGCAACCTGTGTATATACCATGATCCCTTCACTAAAAACAACATGACCTAGATAAGTCACAACATTCAGCGAAAACTCATACTTTGAGAACTTTGTGTACAAATACTGATCTTTCAGTGTCTGCAATACAAAATGAAGGGGATCATCATGATTCTCCTCGATTGTAGAATACACCAAAATATCATTAATAAAGAAAATGACAAATAATTTAAAGAACTGATGAAAAACTAGATTCATAAGGCCTATAAATGCTGCCAGGACATTGGTCAAACTAATGGACAAGAACTGAAAACCACTATTGTAATACCCCATAATATTCCAAGCCTAATTCAACTCTTGGTTGCATGCTTAAGGGGTCCGAGGCTTGAAAATTTCACTAAGTGTTGAGGACTTAGTCATTTTCAAAACCCCTAAACTCTATGGATTTTTAGTTCGGCCTTCCCGATCCTGAAATATTGGTTTTTAAGTTGATTCACGGTTAGGGAGATTAAAAGTATGTCTCAAGTGAGTTTTGAAATTTTTAACGAGGATCAGAACGTGCTTGGATAGTGAAAATAGTTAACCAACGTGATAAGGCCGCGATGTGTCACTCTCTCCTGTAGTGAGGTGCTCCATGATATATAGCTTTCTCTCCTGGAGTAAGCTTAGCAGCGCGTTGCTCTCTCCCATAGAGAGAGAGGTGTGGCACATGGCTCTGTCCTATATAGTGTTATGTTTTAAGTTCCCAAGGGGCATGTATTTCGTTTCCCTCATCGTATTTTATCCTTAACACAAATTAGAACATCTAAAAGGGCATTATTTATCCCTTTCACCCCAAATTTCTCTCAAGAAACCCTTCTCCTTCCCTAATAACAAACCCAAGCTTCATTCTTAAGAAATCAAGGGTTCAAGGTTATAAGTTCAAGGAATCTTCAGGATTATAGCTGTTAAGGTATATGGGATGTTCATCCATGGGTCCCTTTCATCCATGTTGCCCAAAAACCTTCTTTTTATCTAAAGTACAGATTTTTCTCTTATTATGGAGTTTTGTATGTTCAAGATAGATTAATTTCATGTCTTAGTAATTGAACTCAATTCATATCCATGTATGGTTCCATAAAAAGTCAAGTTATCTCATGCTTCAACTTTTAATTTCTCATGTCAATATCCAAGTAAATTTTATGTTATAATATTAAATTATAAATTTAGCCATGTAATAATGTCATTTTACTCATACAAATGTATTCTCATGTTCAAGTTTATGACTCTCATGTTTGATAAAATCTATATATTTTGAGTCTTTGAACCATGATTTCATACTACAGTTTTAAAGCCTTAATATATTATTTTATGATCATTCAGTGTTTTCTGGATATGAACACCTGATACCTACGTGTTTAACATGATTTTAGATCTTTAAAGTAATGATTTTAGTTAACCCATGAATATTTCTATTTACTCGGCTTTTATGATCAGGATGAGTAATGTCAGTTGTTATGTTTAGTGAATTCAATTTAGTTAAGAACCAATATTAGTTCAGTTGGGAGTAAGATTTAGCATAGAGCGAATTCAGGGATGGTGGATTCCCCGTCAGTTTAGGAAGAATCGTTAGTAAAAAACCTTGTATTCCAGAACTAAGTCGCCAGCGTAGGATATGAGAGGTCACTCATCAGTTTAGGCTTGACTTCCTCTCAGGGGTCGCTCATTATTTTAGGCTTGACACCCTGGTCCTTCATGACACCACTTTAGTGGATCAACACAGCCAATGTTTACCCGTGGCTCACTACTGACACCCTTTCAACTACGTTATAGGTTGGACCCTAATTAGCTCAGATTGGGACATATCGATTGTACAATACCACCTATAGTTTCACTCAGTATTACAGTATATCCCAATTTAGGTTTTCTTGACCAAGTTTATAGATTTTCAGTCATTTAGTTATACAAATTTAAGTCTTTCAGATTTTATAAAATTTAAGTAAAATGTTTATGCTTCGTCTTGCATTCTCAGATATTACATGTTCATGCATTCATGCTTAGTTATTTCATGCATTTCATCCTGTCCTCATCTCATATACTAGTATATTTAAAGTACTGACCGCATACTTTTCTTTACGCTTTGTTGTCATATAACATAGGTTTGAACGCTTAGTTTCCTGACCGTTCTTAGAAAACTCCGCTTTTCTCAGCAGTAGTAGTGGTGAGTCCTCATCCATCGAGTACATGATATGTTTATTTCAATTATTTTAGTACATTCTTATATTCAATCATTCAAATTTTATTGGGGGTTTATCCCATCAACTCCTTATGATGTTTAGAGGTGTTTAGATAGTCAATCAGTTATTTTAGACAGACAGTTTATTTTTTAGTATTTTATCAAATATTTTAAATATGTTTTGATACGTATTCCAATATTTAGTTTTACAGTACCTTACTAGTATATCTTCTGCTCATGTATTATATTACTACTTTACTTAGTGATCACAGTAGGTACCAGCTCATGGGTTTGCTTATGGTCACTTATGACCATAAGCATTATTGTCGCGCTAGGGGGTAGCCTGGGTCATGACAAAACTTGGTATCTGAGCCTAAAGTTTTAAAGAGTCCTAGGAAGTCTAAAAGCCGCATTGAGTAGAGTCTTGTGCATGGGTGTAAAGCACTCCACACTTATGGACAAGAGTCTATGAGATGTTTTTATAAAAGTTTCCCTTCTTTTAGTGTTCATGTCATTTGAAATAGCATGAGCTTAATGAAATTATTCTTTCTAACTCATCCTTAGTTTTACTTAAATACAATGCCTCCTAGATGCAATAATAGAAAAAGGAACTAGGATCAGCCTGTACCCCCATCTATTTAGGAATATCCCCTGAATAAGCATGTCTTTCAGGCTAAATTCTAGGCCACTTTCACTACCTTACCACAGTCAGTAGCTGCTGAGAACAACCAGCAAGCTATTTTCCTAGCCAATCCAGTGTCAAATATAGCTGTAGCCAGGATTTAGGATTTCACTCGAATGAATCCCTCTCAATTTTTTAGATCCAAGTCTGAGGAGGATCCATAGGAGTTTTTGGACATGGTGCAAAAAGTGATAGATATTATGGGTGTCACTTTGAATAAGAGTGTGGAGTTGTATACATATTAGTTGTAGGATATAGGTCACACCTGGTTTAAGCAGTAGAAGGAGGATCGAGGTATTGATGCATGGCATATGAGTGAAGTTTTCCATAGCTTTCTTAGATAGGTTCTTTTCCCTTGAGTTAAGAGAAGCTATGGTATAGGAGTTCATCAATTTGAAGAAGGGTAATAAGAGAGTGAAGGAGTACTCTCTTTAGTTCAAACAATTAATAAGGTATTCTTCTGCTATGGTCGTAGATAATAGTTCTAGAATGAGTAAGTTTGTATCTGGTGTAGCTGATAGTATGGTTAAGAAGTCTACGATCACCATGTTGATTAAGGAGATGGACCTATCTAGACTCATGATTTATGCCTAGAAGATTGAGGAGGAGGATCTTAAGGAGAAATAGAGAGAAAATAAGAGAGCCAAAACAAGTAGTTTCAACCTTTCTTAGCCAAGATCAGAAGGTGGTAACCATTATCAGTTCCTTCAAAAATTTTCAGCTCTAGCTCCATCTTCTGCTACTGCGCCAGTGCCTAAGTTCAGGAAAGGTAGTCAATATAGATC
>NW_025859428.1:67727-112407 GCF_002878395.1 Capsicum annuum
GATCTATATTGACTACCTTTCCTGAACTTAGGCACTGGCGCAGTAGCGGAAGATGGAGCTAGGGCTGAAAATTTTTGAAGGAACTAATAATGGTTACCACCTTCTGATCTTGGCTAAGAAAGGTTGAAACTACTTGTTTTGGCCCTCTTATTTTCTCTATATTTCTCCTTAAGATCCTCCTCCTCAATCTTCTAGGCATGAACCATGAGTCTAGACAGGTCCATCTCCTTAATCAACATGGTGATCGTAGACTTCTTACCACACTATCAGCTACACCAGATACAAACTTACTCATTCTAGAACTATTATCTACGACCATAGCAGAAGAATACCTTATTAATTGTTTGAACTAAAGAGAGTACTCCTTCACTCTCATATTACCCTTCTTCAAATTGATGAACTCCTACACCATAGCTCCCCTTAACTCACGGGAAAAGAACCTGTCTAAGAAAGCTATGGAAAACTTCACTCATATGCCATGCATCAATACCTCGATCCTCCTTCTACTGCTTAAACTAGGTGTGATCTATATCCTACAACTAATATGTATACAACTCTACACTCTCATTCAAAGTGACACCCATAATATCTATCACTTTCTGCACCATGTCCAGAAACTCCTATGGATCCTTCTCAGACTTGGATCCAAAAAATTGAGAGGGATTCATTCGAGTGAAATCCTAAATCCTGGATACAGCTATATTTGACACTGGATTGGCTGGGAAAATAGATTGCTGGTTGTTCTCAGTAGCTGCTGACTGTGCTAAGGTAGTGAAAGTATCCTAGAATTTGGCCTAAAAGACATGCTCATTCAGGGGATATTCCTAAATAGATGGGGGTACAGGTTGATCCCAATTCCTTTTTCTATTGTTGCATCTAGGAGGCATTGTATTTAAGCAAAACTAAGGATGAGTTAGAAAGAATAATTTCATTAAGCTCATGCTATTTCAAATGACATGAACACTAAAAGAAGGGAAACTTTTATAAAAACATCTCATAGCCTCTTGTCCATAAGTGTGGAGCTCTTTACACCCATGCACAAGAATCTACTCAATGCGGCTTTTAGACTTCCTAGGACTCTTTAAAACCTTAGGCTTAGATACCAAGTTTTTTCATGACCCAGGCTACCCCCTAGCGCAACAATAATGCTTATGGTCACAAGTGACTATAAGCAAACCCATGAGCTGGTACCTACTGTGATCACTGAGTAAAGTAGTAATATAATACATGAGCAGAAGATATACTAGTAAGGTACTGTAAAACTAAATATTGGAATACGTATCAAAACATATTTAAAATGTTTGATAAAATACTAAAAAATAAATTGTCTGTCTAGAATAACTGACTGACTATCTAAACACCTCTAAACATCATAAGGAGTTGATGGGATGAACCCCCAATAAAATTTGAATGATTGAATATAAGAATGTACTAAAATAATTAAAATAAACATATCATGTACTCGATGGATAAGGACTCACCACTACTACTGCTGAGAAAAGCTGAGTTGTCTAAGAACGATCAGGAAACTAAGTGTTCAAACCTATGTTATATGACAACAAAGCGTAAAGAAAAGTATGCGGTTAGTACTTTAAATATACTAGTATATGAGATGAGGACGGGATGAAATGCATGAAATAACTAAGCATGAATGCATGAACATGTAATATCTGAGAATGCAAGACGAAGCATAAACATGTTACTTAAATTTTATAAAATCTGAAAGACTTAAATTTGTATAACTAAATGACTGAAAATATATAAACTTGGTCAAGAAAACCTAAATTGGGATATACTATAATACTGAGTGAAACTATAGGTCGTATTGTACAATCGATATGTCCCAATCTGAGCTAATCAGGGTCCAACCTATAACGCAGTTAAAAGGGTGACACTAGTGAGCCATGGGTAAACATTGGCTGTGTGGATCTACTAAAGTGGTGTCATGAAGGACCAGGGTGTCAAGCCTAAACTAATGAGCGACCCCTGAGAGAAAGTCAAGCCTAAACTGACGAGTGACCTCTCATATCCTACGCTAGTGACTTAGTTCTGGAATACAAGGTTTGTTACTAACGACTCTTCCTAAAATGACGGGGAATCCACCATCCCTGAATTTGCTCTATGCTAAATCTTACTCCCAACTGAACTAATACTGGTACTTAACTAAACTGAATTCACTAAACATAACAACTGACATTACTCATCCTGATCATAATAGCCGAGTAAATAGAAATATTCATGGGTTAACTAAAATCATTACTTTAAAGATCTAAAATCATGTTAAACACATAGGTATCAGGTGTTCATATCTAGACAACACTGAATGATCATAAAATAATACATTAAGGCTTTAAAACTGTAGTATGAAATCATGGTTCAAAGACTCAAAATATAGAGATTTTATCAAACATGTGAGTCATAAACTTGAACATGAGAATACATTTGTATGAGTAAAATGACATTATTACATGGCTAAATTTACAATTTAATATTATAACATAAAATTTACTTGGATATTGACATGAGAAATTAGAAGTTGAAGCATGAGATAACTTGACTTTTTATGGAACCATACATGGATATGAATTGAGTTCAATTACTAAGACATGAAATTAATCTATCTTGGACATACAAAACTCCATAATAAGAGAAGAATCCGTACTTTAGATAAAAAGAAGGTTTTTGGGCTCCATGGATGAAAGGGACCCATGGATGAACATGCCATATACCTTAATAGCTATAATCCTGAAGATTCCTTAAAATTATAAACTTGAACCCTTGATTTCTTGAGAATGAAGCTTGGGTTTGGTATTGGGGAAAGAGAAGGGTTTCTTGAGAGAAATTTGGGGTGAAAGGGATAAATAATGCCCTTTTAGATGTTCTAATTTGTGTTAAGGATAAAATACGATGAGGGAAATGAAACACATGCCCCTTGGGAACTTAAAACATAACACTATGTAGGACACAGCCATGTGCCACACCTCTCTCTCTGCGGGAGAGAGCAACGCGCTGCTAAGCTTACTCCAGGAGAGAAAGCTATATATCATGGAGCACCTCACCACAGGAGAGAGTGACACATCGCGGCCTTATCACGTTGGTTAACTATTATCACTATACAAGCACGTTCTGATCCTCGTTAAAAAAATCTCAAAACTCACTTGAGACATACTTTTAATCTCCCTAACCGTGAATCAACTTAAAAACAATATTTCAGGATCGGGAAGGCCAAACTAAAAATCCATAGAGTTTAGGGGTTTTGAAAATGACTAAGTCCTCAACACTTAGTGAAATTTTCAAGCCTCGGACCCCTTAAGCATGCAACCAATAGTTGAATTAGGCTTGGAATATTATGGGGTATTACAATAGTGGTTTTCAGTTCTTTTCCTTTAGTTTGACCAATGCCCTGGCAGCATTTATAGGCCTTATGAATCTAGCTTTTTATCAGTTCTTTAAATTATTTGTCATTTTCTTTATTAATGATATTTTGGTGTATTCTACAATTGAGAAGGATCATGATGATCCCCTTCATTTTGTATTATAGACACTGAAAAATTAGTATTTGTACACAAAGTTCTCAAAGTATGAGTTTTGGCTGAATGTTGTGACTTATCTAGGTCATGTTGTTTTTAGTGAAGGGATCATGGTATATACATAGGTTGTAGTGGTTAAAAAGTAGCCTAGACCTATGACTCCATCCGACATTTAGAGCTTCTTAGGTTTAGCTAGTTATTATAGAAGGTTTATGGAAGATCTCTCTTCTATTGCTGCCTAATTAACTAAGTTGACTCAGAAGAAGGTGAATCTCTTATGATCTAATGCTTGTAAGGGTAGTTTAGAAGCTGAAGGATAAGTTGACTTCGACTCTTATCTTGACTTTGCGAGAGGGAACTGATTGTTTTATTGTCTATTATAATACGTCCCAAGTGGGATTGGGCTATATGTTGATACAGCATGGCAAGGTGGTTATTTATTCTTCAAGATAGTTGAAAGCTCATAAGAAGAATTATCAAACCCATGATTTAGAATTATTAGCCATGATATTTGCATTAATGATTTGGCAAGATTATTTGTCTGGGGTCCATGTTGGTATTTATTCTGATCATAAGAGCCTGCAATACGTGTTCACTTTGAAGGAGCTAAATATCAGGTAAAGGAGATGTCTTGAGTTGCTTAGGGACTATGACATGAGTTTTCACTATCATCCATATATAGCTAACATAGTTGTTGATGCTTTTAGAAGGTTTTCTATGGGACGCTTATTTTATATGGATGATGAGAAATGGGATTTGGTGAAAGACATTCACCTTTTGGCTAATCTTAGAGTTCGTCTCTTTGATTTTGAGGATGGTGGTATGATTGTTCAAGATATGGAAATGTTATCTCTTGGTGTTGAATAAAGGAGAAGAAAGTGTTGTATCCTATTCTAATGCAAAATAAATGATCATGATCTCACTAATAATTTGATTCAATTTAGGTCATCATGAATAGAATGACTAAGTGTGCTTACGTTTTACTAGTGAGGAGTAATTGCTCTTCTTAATATTGTGCCAAGTTGTTCATTGAGGAGATCATACAGTTTTATGGTACTCTAGTTTCCATCATATCTGGTCGGGGTTCCCAGTTCTCATCTTACTTTTAGAGGTCGTTCCAGAAGTTTAATGACTAAGGTAGCCCTTAGTACCGATTTCCACCCATAAATGAATAGTCAAGAAGAAAGGACAATTCATATTTTGGAAGATATGCTTTGGGCTTGTGTTTTTATTTTAATTTGGTGGCAGTTGGGTTAACTACTTGCCTCTCATAGAATTTGCCTACAAAAATAGTTATCACTCTAGCATTGGTATGGATTTATTCAAGGCCTTATATGTTAGGAGGTATAGATATCCTATTAGGTGGTTTGAGGTTGGTGATAATAAGTTGTTTGTTCTGGATATGTTTTACCATTCCATTGAGAAGGTTAAGGTGATTCAGGATAGACTTAAGGCCACACAAAGTCTCTAATAGTCCTACACAGATGTGAGGCATAGGGAGTTGAACTTTAGTGTTGGTGGCTGGGTATTTTTAAAGGTATCCCTCATAAAGGGAGTGATGTAGTTTGGTAAGAAGGGAAAGCTCAATCCTCATTATGTTGGTCCGTACTTGGTTTTGAAAAAGTTTGGTATTGTTGCGTATGAATTAGAGTTCCATTCTATCTTGAGATTCATTCACCCGGTGTTCCATGTTTTGATATTAAGGAAGTGCATAGGTGATCCTTCGACAGTTGTTTCTTTATAGGAGGTGGGCATTTTGGATTCATTGTCCTATGAGGAGGTCCCGATTGAGATTTTGGAGAAGAAAATTTATTGGTTACGGACTAAGGACGTGGCTTTTGTAATGGTTCTTTGGAGGAACCAAAAGGTTTAGGAAGCTACTTAGGAAGCCAACGAGGACATAAAGTCCAAGTATCTGTTCTTGTTTCCCGTTCCAGATAAACATGCTTGAGGTATGTGTATTCCTTAACATCTTTGCTTTCTGACTTTGTTATAGGAAATGGTGATTTCCTTGACATCTTTTTTTGTCTTTGTTAAAGGTAAGCGTAGTGGTATGTGGAGTCTAATCGTGTTAATAAATGCCTTGTCCTATCATTCAAGGATGAATGATCATAAGGAGAAAGTATTTAACACCCCAAGTTTTTTATCCTTGAAAATTTCTAAAATATTATCCTTACTATCCTGATTATGACTCACTTGATGAGTCATAATATGTATTTTCAGGTCATAATACCTAGTCGTAATAAGACCAGAACGATTTGCCTAAGCCACTACCTTGATAATGACTATATTTAATGAGTCACATAGACTCCTAATGAGTCGTACGAAAGGTGTTTCATAGGGTGCCAGTCATAAGGTTCATAGTGAAAATCTCATAGGGATTCTGGTTTGGCTACGACTACATGGTCTAAGTCATAGGTTAACCCTATGAATCGTAAGGTCACCCGTAGCAATCGACGAATTATTTTTCCAACTATGAATGAGGATATTTTAGACATTTCCCTCCTATCACACTGACAACCCATGACTTATAATCTTATTTAGGGGCCCTATTCTCAACCATAAATCAACATAATTACACTCTTAAGATCTTTCAAATTCTCTCAAGCTGTCATAGTTAGGGTTTCCAAGAAGTAGGTCATCCAAGGGTTTAAGGGTTAAATTCCTTCCATGAAACATGTTATTTCAGGAATGTTACTCTACCCTCATTGTTAATTTGTTAAAAATCATATGTTTTAAAAGCATTTCTCATGAGATATTTATGCTGAATTTGAAACATGGGTTGAGGTTTTTGTATAACTATTATTTATGTGATGCTTCATGTTGTCCTTGCATAGGGTAAGTTTAACTGGTAGTTTTAAAGTGTATTTTATTTATGGGAATGGTGAATGAACTAGGGATTGTGATTTCCCAAAACTTATGACTTTTAAAGTGGTTATGACCCCATACCCATATTGTGGAATTGGTTTTTAATTATGACAAATGTGGGAATTTGTACAATTGAACCAAGGGGGATGTGAATTTCCCCTAGTGATGTAATTGTTCTGGCCTTTTGTTATTACCTTGTAAGTGTAGTTTGTATGACGATACCAAAAATGTATGCCTTAGTTTTAAATATGGTTCAATGAATGGGAATGTATATGAATATTTTTAATTGGGCATTAATAGAGGTTGTGTAGCTGAGTAGTGAAGGAGGATGTCCGAGTGACCGATACTAGAAACCGCATTTATCGATGCAAGGGTTAAGTAACCAGAGAGATTTAATTCACCCTCATTTTAATTATATGATTAGGGATGTTTGAGTCCCCCACACATCATTAAATGATTACGTGCTCAAGTCACCTTAGTATATAATTGGGAGGTTCGAGTCCCCCATGCATATATATGAGATTATTCTCTGGTTCATGTAACTACATGTACTGAGGCCTAACTAGGGGGTGAGATTTGGGGCCCATATAGCCCGCGGGTACATTTTATGACAGTTGAGCTACATAATCCAGGCTAAAGTTTTAAAGCACATGCTAAGCCTTGTTCCTTATCCCGACATGTGATATATATATATATATGTATATGCATTTGATTATGTGCATTTGTCTAAATGATTTTCAAATATTGAACATGTTATTATGTTTTTCTTATCTTTGAGTTTCATGCTAGTAATCCAACCGCTAACCGTCTTCGGGCATTGTATCCCCATGCGATGCTAGAACTGGTCATACTTCTACTCATCCTGCTCAGTGATTAGGGTTTGGGATCATCTCGTGAGTTGACAATAAAGTGGTGAGCTTCCATATATTGGAAGTCTATATTTCGTATTTTGGTCTCTTATGTCTTAGACTGTTTAAACTTGTTTTTTGTTATAATCGGTTACATGTCCCAACACTTTATTGATATTCAATTTTGGTTCTTGGTTTATATGGCTTTATTTGGATTACTGTGGATATTGGGCAATGTTGGTCGATTATTTAGCCGATCACCGATCTTCAGTTATAGAAATATTTTGACTTTTTTAAGCTTGTTACATGCTATCCTATTATATGTTCGAAATTCATTCGATATTGGGGGTGTTTTGTTTGGTTTGGTTAGGTGCAAGGAGTGATTTTTGGTCCATGTGGGACTTGAGATACCCATCATGGCCAGGCCCTGGTTTGGGTCATGACAACTTTCTTTCCTATTCCTTTATCTTTCTAAACTTGCTTATCCACACTTGTCAATTTTTATGATGACTCACCATTTGTCAGCACCTTCTAAGATTCTACTTCGATAGCCTCATCATTATTAATAATATCATCCCTTTCCTTTAACCACAAACATATGAGGATCAGCAGTATCCTTACCATTCTGAGTGGTAATGGTTAGATAGTGACTGTCGTTCTTTAGATTTTGTACATGTGTTGCTCTAAAGAGTTCTTAATTGATGTTGACTAAAAGTAGCCAACATTTGACCAAACTACTACTCAAGGTGCTTAATCGTGGTAGCATACAATTCTACTTTCTCACTCACTCTTGAAATATTTGCCTTAATCTTCTTAAGATAACTTTCTTGATTTTTTGAACCCTTAACCAGCTTTACAAGTAATGATTCCATCCTCTAATTAATATCACGATTTCCTGGTGAAACGTATGCACCACCCTTCTTCCTTATAGTCATTCTTTCACCTCCAGTCACCATCTCTCTCTATTTTGACCCCTATATCTATTCGCATAATAGTTTCGACCTTGATTCCTTTGCCTCAAATTCCAAGAATTCTGATTGAAACCTAGTCTTTTATTTGAAAACCTGCTATGTCTTTATCCAAGTACTTCACTTCCTCATCAATATCAGAATTACATAACCTAGGGGATTTACCTTGTACACCCACACCATTTACCTTTTCAGAATTCATAGTTTTAAATTGCTTAGTCAGTAACCCAATCTTCGTCCTCAGTTGTTCAATTCCTTAAGCCATTGTATAATCTATAATTCTCTGCTCACTAGAAGCACCAATATCATAGGTACCAGCTCTTCTTTTAGCCTCCCGAGTATGACACCCTCGATTGGTATTAGAGACCCAGTCAAGGATTTTTGCAGCTAACTCCCATCAAAGGATTAAAAAAGCACCACAAGTAATTTTATAAGCAATAGCTTTGTTATTGGCATTCAGGGCTCTATACAATATCTCAAGCAAATTCCTCCCTAAAATCTTGTGGTTGGGCACCAACATTAACATCTTCTTGAACCTTAACCATTTCTCATACAATAGCTCTGAATGTAAGTTCTTGAAATTATAAATCCCATCCTTCAACTACAGAATTCTCGAAGGTGGGAAGAATCAGTAAGAATTATTTCTGCAAATCATTCCAATTAGTGATGGACCCAAAAGGTAGTTCCCCTAACCATAATGTCGCATTGCCAGTGAGAGAAAATGGGAGAAACCTGAGTCTCAAAGTTTCCGGACTCACCCCTAGTAAATTCAACGAAATGTAAATGCCAATAAAATTCATGATGTACATGTTAGCATAATAAATTGGCAGACCAGTAAACATGCCCTTAAGATTCAACAAATAGATTATAGGACTCATAATATCAAGCTTAACCCTTAAGAAAACCCAGGAGGAATGATAGAGCCTATCTCAACCAGCTCAATATTCCCCAGATCTTCTTTTGGATCATCATATGCTGGTAAAAACGGAAAGGCTAGAGGTACTTGAGCTTAATTTCGTCTAGCTCTTTTGAGCTTTGCTCAATGCTCTTATTCTAGTCTCACTCTTTCCACTTGATTTACATAATAAGCAGAAACATCCTTCCTCGTATTCTCTTCAGCCAATAATCGATAGTAGTTTGTATGGCCATCTCTTGAACACCATAGGGAGGAGGCAGAATCAAATTAGGGTCATTGTAAGCCCCGTGCTCCTACTCTTCCATCTTACAATTTTATCTTAAGGTCCACTCCTGAGTAATTTAAAGTGGGATCAAGGATTGACTTGAATGGGAGTAATTTTCACACACCAGCATCCACCCTAAGAACAATCGAAAAATTAAAACCATCAACCTTAAAACCTCCAATCAATTAATTGGTAACTATATTCCCTGACAATGATTACAAAATTTGATATTGCCCAAATTATAACTACCTCTAAGAAAGTAAAATGTATTCACTGTCAAATATATAACCCAATAATGGATGGGGTCAAACCCATTGGAGTAGGTCAGATATCTATCCGAATTTGTTAAAGTAGCCAAAAAATACAGAAAAGTAAATTAGGGAATTTTATCGGAATAGTATCAATAGTAAAAAGTCTTGATTCTTGTTGGTTGAAATAAATGTGAGATGAATACTAAGATTGTGTTCCCCTAGAATTCCTAACTCAGTAGACTTACCATGCTCCATCAAACTATTACAATGCCTTGCATCCAAAATCTGATAAGTTATGTATCACCAACCGTCTTGTTAACGCCTTTGGAAAATTTTACTCTTCATCTTTTGAGACTCAGAGTGTCTCCTAACTAACCCTTATCCTGTATATACTATTACCTTTTGAGCATCAAATTAATTCGACAAAGGTTGATAGCTTCAAATTACTGTTATGATATTTTTTTTCCTAATCACTACCTATATTTTGAGTAAGTGTTGAATATATGCAGGTTATCAATGTCTGTAGTCATTAAGAAAGAAATCACATCGAAGAAAATCACAATACATGCAAGAATACTGACCTAGAATGACTTTCCACTTTGTCTTCTTCGTTATTCTGTCAGGGTTCCCACAACCCTAGTTAGGTGGTTTAGGAGCTCATGTTTTCAAGAATGTCCATTGAATTCTTAAAAGAGAGCATATGAATAATCTTACAATAATTGAAGAATAAAACTAGAATCTTGAATTAATATTCAACCATAAAAACCAAGAATAAAGGATTTCAAGATCAAAAGTCAAATCTTAGAATCAATACAGTGTTACAATATAAAGAGTGCATAAACTAGTACAAAAACATCAAAAAGATATTTATAGAATGCATCCGAACTCTAAAAATACTAACAAAATAAAAAAGGAAAATAAAGTCAGCAATAACTTATGGATCCATTTACAGGTCATAAGTACCACTTATGGACCCTTAGGTGGGTCGTAAGTCTTACATGAGTTAATCATCTTCAGAACCTCCAACCTATGATAAAATTTACAAGGGATGTAAGTCGTTCATACACCCCGTAAGTAACACTTCATAGTACTCAGAACACACTTCAAACTTCAAATCATTAGAACATATTTTCTCTCACAATTATGTGGTTGTAAGTATCACTTACATCACGTAAGTGGTCACTCTACACACTTTAAGTATTTTCTACTTTTTATCTACAAAACCCAATTTCCTACAAAACAATCATAAAAATACATCATATCTAATAAGAAGGACCTAACTACTTGTATTTTTTCTAATTTTAAGCATCGATAGCTCCATGAAACCATCGCAGATCAAGAACATAAGATGAATTCATAGATGAGAGAATTTTCATAGACTTTTAATGAGAATTAAATTCTAAAACCTGAACATTAATTAAAACCCTATAAACAATGTTTGTAAAACTCTAAGAATATGCCTTAGAGCCTCATAATATAATATTGTTAAATAAAAGTAGAGTGTAACATATAAAAATAACCCTGCAAGAGCATTTATAGACAAAGCATATCGTATCCTAAATAAAATAGGAAATTTGCGTCTATTGGCTCAGATGATAGATAGGGTATGAACGTGGTTAGATACTAGGATCGTCCTTTGGTGTTCATGGTTTGGCCCTTGGATTTTCATATTCCGATCTTTAATGGCATGTGGCTTAGTACGGCTTTTGGTATCAATGTATGACCATTTGATGGTATTATCTGATCACCTTTGGCTTATACCTCTGCAACCTTCAAATTTTGGCCTTCATCTTATGATCTCATGGTAAAATTATTATATTAAAGCTCGGTTATGACTTTTCCTCATTTAGTCATCCCACACTTATGTTCTATAGCTTTATTCCCCAGGCTTTCTCCTAGGATAGCATAATACGGTCATCACTTTAAGGTATGATCGTGGGGTGGGGGGTCATATAATTTATCTCCTAAGGACACTCTGTGATTCAGGGAATGATAGCCTTGGTACAATTGTGATTTGATCCCATGGTCTTCATTACTTTTTTCTGATCCTCTCAAGATCCTATTTCGATAGGTTTTTTTCCAACCCCGTTAACCCAAAAATCATACCAAAAAAAACATTATATCCATAAAATCATACCCTTGAACTTACAATATTCCTTGTTTAAGGGTCTTAAGTACCATAAATTAATTGCACATCATACTTCTATCAGATTCGGCTCAGTTAGAGGATAGTTGGTTGTTAAAGATGAGGTTTAGGCTGTTTTGAAAGTGAAGTAATAAAGTTAGTGAAAAGGGGTTACCTTGAGAAAAATCAATTTAAAGATTATTTCATCTAACAGGTTATCTGGGGGTCTTCCTCGAAGCGTGCAGGCTCAATACCTCATCCTTTTGACCTTTATGGCTCTTTCTATCCATTGAAGTTCATGTACAAAAGTCCTTTTAATAGTTGATATTATAACAACCCTTCCATTTTTTCTTAATTTTTATGTGTTTTCTATGTTTCGAGCCTTCGCACAATGACTATAGGTCATTTCTTACATATCAGAACTATCGGTTTACTTATCAGATTTTATGTTTAAATTTCTAGCTCAATTCCTTATTTTGGAGCTTTCACTGTTAAAGAATTTGTCTCATACCAAAATTCCTAGTAAACGACCTTAAATGAGAATTTTGACAGTGGCATCAGCTTCAAAATGTTGATTATAGATTAGGGGGACCCTTGGTTCATGTCCCAAGTCTTTTAGACTAATTTTGGGCTATTAGGTTAATTTGGTTAAAAAAAACATAAGGTGTCAGATCCACATTTAGTGAAACAATCTCAGGGTGAAAGTTTTGATTGTTTTGTTGAGTCTAGGATGTCAAATTTGGTATAGTATCATAGTTCTTTTTCAGAATTCCAAAAAAAATCCCAAATTCCCAATTGAAGTCTATGAGAACTTGGTGAAATTATTGATATACATCATTTGGTGGAGACAAGATTCGGCCTTTGTGTTTATCAACATCTAGGATACTAGCCTTCATGTTCGCGATCCAACTAGTGCATTCGCGATAGGTAAGACAGCTCAGTTTCACTCTTTGTGTTTGCAGTTGATCGACCGCATTCATAAAAGGATCTTTCTGGTCTGGCTCTATGTTTATGATAGGGGTCCAACATTCGTGGACCCCTAGAAACCCCTTTACATTCCTCTCTTACTCAATTCTAAGCCTATTTTTAAGGCTTTTCCACCATTAAATCTCCCAAGAGCTCTAGAAACTTATGGGAAATCACAAATTGGAATTGGGCATAAGTTGAGGGCATTAAGGTGACCGTTTACTATTTATCTCTTAGTAAGATTCCGCCTTAAATTTTCATTAACTCTATATTTTCTACTTTATTTTCCGTAAACTTTAGGGATTTTTAAGCCCCAATTGACACTCCATTTGTGCTTAAGTTTTAAGCACACATTTTGTCCTTTAATGGACGTCATGACAGATCTATATTTGGGATTCTATTAGCAAGCCCCATGAGTCCATTTTGACCCGATTTTTGGCATTGAGTTTTATATTGTAATATAGGTATCATTTTATTCCTATTAACGTGTAGATTACTTTTTTTATAGTGCAACATCATTTTGGGATCGTGGTGAAAGGACAAGCAAACTATGGATAATTCAAGAATGCTTTTTGACATCGAGGTAGGCTTAGATCTACTTTTCTCTATGAAATTTTGTATAGTATAGATTGAATGTTAGGTAGGGATCTTAGGACTAGTTAATAACTGGTATACCATGACTTATCCTAATTAGGGAATTTAGAATAAAAATGTGACCCGAACCTTAGCCTAGAATACCTTTTAAGGTTGTAGAATCATATTATATATGATGATGGGTTCAGTTAACTATGGATTGACATAAGAAATACTTTAGCATATTACTTAGTATTTGGTGGGAAAATTCCCGATTAGACCCTTGTAGTAGCTTTATGCCCTTATTTACCTTAGCCTCTGGGTTATGTTGTTAATGTTATATTGAACAGCATATTATGGGACTGGTCCATGATTAGGAAACCAGTTGAGTTTCATGTTAGTATTCTATCCTATGTGAGGATGTTGTTATAGTTTACAGACAATTATAATTGTATTGTTTGGATACTAGTGATGGCATGCATATTTTTAGACCCAATCATACTTACTTAGTGGTATGATTCAAACTAAACCCTTGATTTCACTCCTATTTTCTAAAAAGTAATTTATTCCAACTTTCATTTTTAAAAGTGGATTTCTTCCATAATGGAAATCATACCACCTTATCTAATGGATTATGATCTTTAAAGCTAAACATGATATTTTGGAAACTAGATCGAGATTGATTCTGGTTCATTACTAGTCAACTCCTTAACCACTACTATTTTCTTTGGTCGATAGAGATTTTGACTCTTTCTGTATTATTATATCAATTTAGTCCCAGACTTGATCTCGGGTAATGAATTTATAGACTTACACTCTTTTAGTTATGGTTTGAATTCAAGCACTTATTATATATATATATATATATATATATATATATGGATATATTAAGTCCCATATGACTCCTCTGTCACGATCCATTTTTTGAGTCATAATGACACCTACTTTATCCCACCAATCTAAACCGTAACCTGAAACTATAAACAATAGGCTAATTTTGTGGAAAATGGCATAAATACCAGAAATATACATGTAAAGAAGTTTCAAGCAATAATCACGGAATAACAATAATATGAAAGATAAACAAGAGAGACAATAATATCCCACAACCTAGTAGTGTCGGTACAAATGAAACTAATCCAAATGTATACGAATATTATCATAGTCAAATATACATCAATCTCAAAAATGAAAAGACTAGGCAAAATACAGAAGATGGAGAAAAGGTCAACTCTAGCTTCGATGGCTTACCCTATCTCCAAACTCTGGATCACATGATTGCAATGTCAATGATGACAACTAGTACTTGGATTTGCACTAAAAAGGTATAGAAGTGTAGTATAAGTAACAACGCCAGTTGTACTCGGTAGGCATTATCGGTTGACTTAGATAAACCATAATATAAATATAACAAAATACAAGATAAATAAGATAATTCAAGGTAAGAAAGAAAAATTTAAATGACGCTCAAAATACTATAATTAAATATATAACCAGTATAATAAGGATAAAAGGAAAGCAAAACTATCTATACATACTGGCCTTCATAAGCCAAAAAATGCAATAAAGTAAATAACCCAATCCGGGCCTCCACAAGCCCAAAGGGTGCATTCAAAAAGAAGTAACTAATCTTAGCCAATAGTCACATTTTCTGAATTTGGCAAACAACTGGTGATCTCTAAGAGTTTGCAAAACAATTTTAAGGCGGTCTGCATAATCATCCCCACTACGAGATTAGACAAGAATATAATCTATAAAGACTAACAAATATGTACAAGTACAATTTGAACACTCGGTTCATCAATTCTATGAAAGCTGCTTGGGTATTGGTAAGACCAAATGACATAACTAGAAACTTAAAATGACCGTAACGGGTTCTAAAAATTGTCTTGGTAATATCACATTACCTTACTCTAAGCTGATGATGGTCGTATCTAAGGTCTATCTTTGAGAAATAACTTTTACCCTAGAGTTGGTCGAATAAGTCATCAATCCTAGGAAGAGGATATTTGTTTTTGACAGTGACTTTATTCAGCTGACAATAGTAAATGCACATTAGCAAAGAACCATCCTTATTTTGCCTGAATAGGACAGGAGCGCCTCATGGAGAGACATTGGGAGTTATGAAACCTTTATCTAATAGATCTTTAAACTGCTCTTTTAATTCTTTAAGCTCGGTTGGAGCCATACGATATGGAGGAATAGAGATAGGTTGAGTATCTGGAAGAAGGTCAATACCGAATTCTATTTCTCTATCGGGAGGTACCCTGGCAAATCTTTGGGAAAGAAATTAGGAAACTCATTGACTACACGGACTGACTGGACTGTTGGAGCCTCAGACTTATTATTTTTGACTCATAATAGATGATAGATGCACCTTTTTTAGATCAACTTTCTAGATTTAAGATAGGATATGAAATGACTCTTAGGAGACACTGAATTACCTTGCCACTCAAAGACTGGCTCATCTAGAAACTGAAATGTCACCACTCAGGTACGATAATCTATGGATGCTTAACAAGAATGGAGCCAATCTATACCAAGAATAAGGTGAAACAAAATAATATCTAACTCTATAAAATCTACTAACATAATTTTATGAAGGACAGTAATAGAAAACTTTCAATAGATCTGCCCATGATCAAGACTCTACGTAACATGACTTTTCTGACTCCCTAGGACTCTCTAAACCTTAGTCTTTGATAATAAGTTTGTAATACCCCAAAAATGGGTACCAACACATCACACAGTGTTCAAGACTATGAGTAGCCTTGAGCTAACCCTGTCTACCTTCTACTAAATCTGAAGCTAAAATAGAGGATATAAAGATATATAATCAAAGCTGAGATGCAGAATTCTGTCTGAGCTATTGAAATTATCTGAATATAATATCTAAAAATACTAAACTCAAGAATCTAATCAATCAATATTAAAAATCTGAATCATATATAGCAGTCTGACAAGCCTCTACTACTAATAACTAGAGAGCCACCGGGACAAGAACCTAGCTCACTCAAACTGACTAAAAAATACTAATTCAACTACTATAATAAACTTGGAAATCTGAATGACTGGGTCCCCGAACTATGAGGACTCAAAAACTATTTGGATGTAGATAGAGATGCTTAAAATCACTCACGCTACTAGAACTGAGCATCTGAACCTACATTATGTATATATAGGTCAGCACTTCTAGATTGTACTAAGTATATGCGGGTGATATGCATAGTTATACAATATCTCAACATTTTCATAATTTGTAAAATAATGTATGCTAAATGTAGATGACTCACATAAGCTAGAATATCTAAAAATTGAAAATCATAATCATGAATAGCAAACAAGCTGCATAAATCTAATGAGACATAACATTTAGTTTCTAAAAGTTGTACTGGTATTCAGTCTTAAAATTATGTTGTCTAAGTGTAAAAAGGACTCACTTCTATATCTGTAAACTGAGAATTGAAATCTCATATCCAATATCATACGTAAAATATTATTTGAATAAAATTTTGAGCCTTTACTCTTAGTTTTTAAAAGTTGTTCTGTAATTTGTTTCTATAGTCTTTTCTATTAGGTAGGTTCTTCGAACCGACATACACTATGTGAGCTATCATAGTGTTCAACATCTAGTTCCTTATGGGAAAACTTCACGTTGGGGAGAGATTTCATACTCTTGCCAAGGAGTATAACCTAAACTAAGCAATCATATCTGTATCTGTCATCCAAATAGAAATGGGAATAATCTTATTATCTGAACCTACATTTCCTCATAGTTCTGGGCATGTAAAAATACCTAACTCAGTGCTAAATACTACTCCCTTTAATCTATATGCTCATTTTGTGGGAAATTCACTTTTAAAAACTAGTATAAGGATTTACAATGAAAACCTCTTGTAAATCTATTTACTGTAAACTTGAGCTAAATATGTAAAGTGTATTTCGTATCTAAGCTGAGATCAAAAGATCAATCTTTATTAGAAATCTGAAAATAACTAATCATGGGATGCTTAAAACTTAAGTCATTCTTGAAATATCAACATACAAACTAGGGCTTGATAACTCATGCATCAAATTGATGTCAAAACATCATAAAACTCATGCTAAGTAATGAAAATATTGATAATTCAAGTCTAAATGTGGAAATTACTACAATTCACATGAAAATACAATAGTAGGCATACAATTCAACATCTAAATCACTTGAAATCTCATTATCTTGCAAATAATAATATTGGGTATGAACCCTAATTTGAACTCATTTAATTTCATATAACTTTGTAATTAAAAACTAGTTTTGGGCACAAGGATAAAAGAATTATCCTTGTTGAAAAATCCCACATACCTTAATTGATGCAATTGATGAGAACACTTGATTTTGATTTCCTATTTGTGCTTTTGAAGATGGATTCTTGATTATCTTGAATTGAAAACCTTGAATTTTGAGTTTTCTTGGAGAAAGAATGATGGAATTTGAATTTCTTGGGAACTAAGTTATGAGTTCTAGGGTTTTGTTTGAGAGTAATTTGATGAAAATTGAGCATATAATGCTTACAATAGGTTTAATCCCCTATTTTTCACGAATAGGGGGCTTGGGAAAAGACTAAACTACCATTTTAAAATCAACTTCAAAAACTAGAAATCCCAATTTTTGGCCCCACCGCAATGTGCCACTATCATGGTGGATTACTGGAAAATAGACTATTACGATTGGAACTTCACCGCGATGCGAGGCTAACACGGTAAGCCACCAAAAATTGACAAATGCCATTAAGGTCATCATCGTGATGTGGTAACATCACGGTGAGCTGCTGGAAATTGACAAATGGGAAGTGGGACTTCACTGCGATACAGGACAATTGTGGTGCTTCACTGGAATCGGACAATTGCAATTTCATCCTTCACCGCGATGTGGTGCCTGCTGAAATGCCCTACTATTTTACTAAAATCACCATAACTTCTCAACTGAGTATAGGATTAAGGGGAAATTGGTATCATTGGAAAGCTGAGCCAATTATCTACACATTGGTGGGTCTAGAGCTTGAAAATTCTACATGTATCAAGAGTTATTAATTTTCAAAACTAACCCTTGATATTCTAGGAGCTAAATTGAGCTAGAAAAAATATGGGTTATTACAGTATGTTTGAGAATATCCGTCCCAAATTCAATCTCCTTGTCGAGAGGAACTCAAGGTAGATCCTTAGGAAAAAATTTGACAAACTCATAGACTATGGAACTGAATAAAAACTTGGGGTCTAGGATTTAGAATCCCTAACCCAAACCAGATGATAGATATAACCTTTAGAGATCAATTCTTTGTCTTTGAGATAATTAATAAACCGACCTTAAGGCTCTACTGAAATACCTTTCTATTTGACGACTGAATCATAGGGAAAAAAAATGTCACATTTCAAGTTCGACAATCAATTGAAGCCTAACATGAATAGAGCCAATCCATGCCAAGAATAAGATCAAAATTAGTTATCTTTAGTTCTATAATATTTGTTAAGGTAACCCTATGAAAGATTATAATAAGGTAACTTTTGTAAGCTCTTTTAGAGACAACTAACTCCCTAATATGATTAGAAATTTAGAAAGTTTCTGAGAGGCTTTTGGGACTAACACCAAAATTTACATTAATAAATGCAGTTACAACAGAAAGATTTGACCCGGGACCCAATGGTACATAAGAATCAATATAAAAGTCACAAGGCATACCAATGAACATATTAGGGGAGATCTTCTATTCCTAATGGGAATACAGAGAAAAAAACCTATTCTAATGTTGATTTCTATTGACATTGAATAAAGTATCCATCTACTGAGCTGAGCAACCTAAATGACCTGCTGAGGTATTAGATTGAGTATCAAGGAGAGCATCTCTATTTCCTTTCATGTCAGGTGGACAATACTTTACCCTGTGGCCTAGCCTGCCATACCCAATATAACTATCTCTACCTATAAAATATTCCTTTCGATGATACTCACCATATTTCTTGCAAGATGAGTAGGTACGTCCTCAGTGATTGTATCTTGTAATCTAGTGGTCAGTACCCTGCCTTACTGCTTCTAATTGTACTTTGGTACTAGGGCAATGGCTGAAGATGGTGCAGGGGTTGACAAATGATTTTGGAATTATGAGTGATTTCCCCTTCTGACTGTGCTGACTATACTCAAACTGCCTGTTCCTAGTTCTCTTAGTGTCCCTCTTCTTTTTCTTTAATTTCGTTACCTCAATATGTTGATCATGGGTCATCAGTAAGGAAATATCTATGTCTCTAATATGCATGATAGTCCTACAGTCCCTGACTACCAAATAAGATATACTAGTAACAAACATTCTCATGCGACCCCTCAAATTAGACATATCTCCATTGCATATCTCAAAAGTTGAGTGAATTTAAGGGTTCATTCCTCTACTGACATAAAGCTTTGTCTATGATTTATAAAGTCCTTTACCTTAGCTTCCCTCATTTTACTAAGGAAGAACCTATCAAGAAAAGCCGCATCAAATACACTCCAAAAAATTAGATCTGCAGTCCCATATCTACCTTCCTTCCATTACTTAAACTAATCACGAGTCTAATTAAACAGATATAATGCAACATCCACACATTCTACCTCGCTGATATTCCTAATCTGGGTAACTTTCTTGTCTTATCTATAAAGTGTTGTGGATCATCATCCACCTTCAAATAATAAAACCCAAGTGGATTTATCCTTATGATGTCTTGGTTCCTTTCTATAACTAAGCTTCTCTTTTGTAGATGGGTTCACCGCCTGTTGATTAACTTGATCTATCACATCTTGAATCAACACCTAAAAGGAAGCCCAACACTTAGCTTGGAAATCTTATTAATTAAAGGATATGCAGATGGTAGTAGGGATAGTTTATTCTCATTTATGTGATCATTAGCTCTATGAGGAGGAATTTTTTTTCACGTGAAAAGAAAGGGTTAGAAAAGAGATAGAGTTAAACCCTAGAGAATAATAAAGAACTGTGAAAGAAGGGAAATTCCTAATAACATCTCGTACCCTTTTACACATATGTGTGGCATGCTTCACACCCATGAAACTCTATGTAACGCAGCTTGTCAGACTCTTTAGGACACCTTAAACCTTAGTCTATAATAAAAAGGTTGTCACACCTCAAGAGACTCCTTGGATGTGACACGTTGCTTAAGATTACAAGTAGCCCAATGCTATTATGTTGCGTTGAGTATAATACTAAACCATATTCAAGTTACTTAAAGTCATGAGTAGTATTTAATCAATGAAATATGGGTATGAAACCTCAAGTCTAAAATATATTAATATAAGCTGAAAAAGATCCCAACATAAATGTAAGATGTGATTAACACTGTCTGGAAAAGACTCTAAAATATGAAAGATTCACTAGGAAAGACCTGAGCTAACCCAAAACATATATGTTGTAACTAAAATAGAAAACTTGAACAATTGAAAGCAAGAAACTTATCCATGGTCCTCAAATCATGAGGACACACCAACTGAACGAGAATAGACACTAGTGATCAGGATATTACTAATTGTGATGCTAAGATCAAGTACTAGAACCTACATCATGACAGGATGCAGATCACAAGAAGTATGTGGTTAGTACCTAAGAATGTACTAAGTATATAGTGGTTGAATGCAACATGTAAAAAAGATGGAAATCATGTGAGAAATATATGCATGTTTATTGTATAAAGACACCTTTTTTCATTAATAAAGATAACACTGAGATATTATATACATATGGTATACATAACATAATTCACCAAATCTAGTGAGCCTTTCATACTTAAGATATAAAACTTATTTACTTTGAGAGATTATCTTAATCGACATGCCCCATTTGAGCAAGCATAGAGCCTAAATTGTAACACATATTGGGAGGTTATTCAATACCTTTCCAGGGGTAGAGAACCATGATTGACGAGAATTCACTCTTGAGTCTATTTAAGATGTAGGGGACACTTTTTGTTGATGACCTTCCTTTTCTGGGATGATGACTCACGAACGAAGAGGCCCTTACGAAAATTTAAGAACATCCAAATACACTACCTTTTCCGGATCTAAGATTTCCTATCATCATCAACATAAATTTACTCCATCCAGCACAAGAGAGATGTATGTATGTTTCATGACCCTAAACAAGGCCTGGCCATGATAGGTATGTCAAGTCCACCAAGGACCGAAGACCACCCCCAACCTAACCTCAAGAGAACTATAGTAATCATAATAACAATGCGGAAGCAAACTAAACTACAATGTGAAGATGGATAAATTACTTAATGAAACTAAGTGTCAAAACCATAACCAACTGACCCATGTTTCTCTACAATAGCCTCTAAAAATAGAATAACAAACAAGTTGGGACATGCCCCCGATTATAACCAGAAGAATCTAAAAGTATTAAGTAAAAATAAAAGAATATGGAAATGATAAGGCCTTACAGAGGATGGAGGCTCACCATTTCACAACTACTCCACGAATGTGCTAATCCACTTAAGGCTGCACAGGGGTAAAAAAAAGTGTCTTTGGAACCTACATTATGAAAAAATGTCATGTCCTAGGACGATTAGCGGGGTGAGCACTAGCATGTAACTTAGGCGAAATGATAACATCATGTCATGTCCAAAAATCAATCAAAACCATAATGGACACATTTATATACATATATCTAAGATGCCGAGATAAGGAACAAGGTTAAGCATGAGATTTTAAAATTAGTAACCTAGAGTGTATAGCTCTAACCATCCTAAGGAAACTTACAGGCTATATGGGTTCAAATCCTCTGCTGAAAGGGCTTTAGTGCATGTTAGATGCATAAATCGGAGAAATTCGAGTAAGGGCCAAAGCCACTAAAGCTCCAACCATTCCCAAATATATATATATAATATATGAACTAGGCATACGGTCATTAAGACCCCAACAATGACAAACGTGTTTCTAGTATCTGCCCCATGGGACTGTTACCTTCCACGATGAGCTACACAACCCCCTTAAGCCCAAATCATTCACACACATAATTCCAACCATTACCCAAGATTCATTCATTAAGTTATTAAGCAATTTGTATCATCATAGCAACACTCTTGCAAGCTAAATCAAACATGCCAAATCAATTCACACAACCATATTAACTCCTAAGTTCCATTAAAATACAAGCTATGTCCACCAAGGCCTTTCAAAAAAAATTTAAATAACTATTTATCTATTAATGAAATGCATTGAGTTCAAAAACAAGCTAAACCATGCAATTTTCCATAATTTAAATCAAATTCATAAAGTGGGTTGAGGTTCATGAAATTCCAAGCCAAAATTCATCAAATTTGGGGAAACCCATGTTCCCCATTCCAACCATTTAATTAAAGTACAAATTCAGTCCTCAAAACAACAACTTAAAGCATGGATTATCAATTCAAGTCATAGGGACAAGTAATTAAATTAATAACAAACGAAATCCCTTGACCCAATTTGAAAACCCAAGATTTAAATCACATGAAAATCATTCAAATAAATGCCATAATGCAAAATTAATGTTCGGGGAAGAGAAGCATGCATGCTTGAAACACACAAGAACTTGTAATCAATTGATGTTTGGAACCCATATTATGAATGCATAGTAAAACCCTTGATTGTTCTTGGTGTTTGTGATTAAGAGTTAAAGAGAGGGATTTGAACTTCGAAAACTGATGCAAACGGGACTCTTTTATTTTTAAAATTCATGGAAAAGGTGAAAAGACCAAAAGTCCCTCACCCAAGTGAATAAAAAATAAAACTGCACAAAAATTATGCCTTGGCGTGGCACATCAATATCGTAGAGGTTATTCTCCGCGCCACGCGAATATCGCAGAGGAAAACCTCTATGACACAACAAAAATGTGGAGGCTCACTACCTCGATGTTCCAAAATTTCACCAAACCTTTTCTAAAAATTCTAAAACCTTCCACAAATACTCTTTTAACATCCTTAAATACAATTCAAGTGAAAGTTGATATTTCAAACACTAGAAGGTCAAAAATAAAATAATAGAAATTTTAAGAGCCTTACATTATCCCCCTTAGGATCATTCATCCCCGAATGATGGGTTAGGACACTTTTAGCACGAGAATAGCAAGAATGCACAAGAATCAAATAATAAACTCACAAAATGAAAAGAGCAAAATGAAACTCATACTTTAAGTGCTTTAATCCAACCCAAGGAATAAGAATGGATATTTTGCCTTCATATCTTCCATATCTTCCCATGTAGCCTCTTCTACCTTTTGGTTTCTCCAAAGGACTTTCACCGAAGCTACATCCTTGGTCCTCAATCTATGAAACTGCCTATCTAAAATCTCAAGTAGGACTTCCTCATAAGACAAGAAAAGCATAACACCAACATATTCAATAGGTACTATCAATGAAGGATCACCAACACACTTTTTTAGCACGAACAAATGAAACACGGGCTGAATAGTACCCAAAGTCGCAGGCAAGTCAAACTCATCAGCAATGTTCTTACTTCTCCTTAAAATCTAATATAGACCAATGTAGCAAGGACTGAGTTTACCTTTTTTCACAAATCTCATGAATTCTTTCATAGGATACACCTTCAAGAACACCCAATCATTTACTTTGAACTTCAACTCTCTTTTCCTCACATCTATATACAACTTTGGCGACTTTGAGCTGTCTTAAGTCTTTCTCTAATCACTTGCACCTTCTCCATGGCTTAATGAACTAAGTCAAGACCAAATAACCTAGTTTCACCAACCTCAAACCACCTAATAGGAAACCTACACCTTCTACCATAAAAAGCCTCAAAAGGAGCAATCTGAATACTCAAATAATAACTTTTATTATATATAGACTCAATAAGAGGCTAATAATTAACACAACTACCCTTATAATCAATCACACATGAAGTTAACATATCCTCTATGGTCTGAATAGCAAGCTCCATTTGTCCATCCATTTGAGAGTGGAAAGAGGTGCTAAGGTTCACCTGGGTACCCAAGACTTTCTAGAATGAACACCAAAAGTGAGAAGAAAATTGTGTACCTTAGTCTGATCAGGTCTTAAATAAGGGCATTGGCACACCATGCAACTTTACATTCTATTGAATGAACAACCTGGCATAATCCTCTCTTTAGTAGTTAGTCCTCACAGTCAAAAGGTGAGAGAACTTAGTCATTCTATCCACAATGACCCAAATCAAATCATATTAATTGTCAGACCGCGAATGACCCGTAATTAAATCCATTTTGATCATCTTCCACATCCACACAGTCAACTCTATCTCTTGAGACATCCCACAAGAACTCGAGTTCTCAACCTTAACTTGCTGACAAACCATACACTTAGCAAAAAAATTTGCTACATCCCTCTTCACATTGTTCCAACAATAGATCTCCTTAATGTCATGGTACATCTTAGTAGAACCCTTAGGAACTGTATATCGAGACTGATGAACCTCGGTCAGAATCCTTTCCCACAACCTGTCAACATCTAGAACACATAAACTAACTTGGTATCTCAAAATTCCATCTCTCCCAATCTCAAAAGCCATAACCTTTTTATGACCCACATCTTTCTTAATTTGCATAAGTATGGGATCCAAAGCCCTCTTCTCCTTTACTTCAGCACCAAGAGATGATTTGACCACTTTTTGAATAATAAATACTCCATGTTAAGAGTCCAAAATATGAAATCCCAGGTTATCCAATCTATGAATGTACTTTACTAATCCTTATTTTTCCTCACCAACATAGGATAAGATCTCGATAGATAACCTGCTAAGGGCATCAACAATAATATTAGCTTTACCTGAGTTATAGTGAAGACTTATGTCATAATCCTTGAGCAATTCAAGCCACCTCATTTGCCTAAGATTCAACTCCTTTTGAGTGAACACATACTACAAGCCCTTATGATCTGAATAGATATCCATATGAACCCCATACAAATAATAGCTCCAAATCTTCTAAGAAAAAACCACAACTTCCAACTATAAATCATGAGTTGGATAATTACTTTAATGAACCTTAAGATGCTTAGAAAAATTGGCCACAACCTTACCATGATGCATCAAAACAAAACCCAGTCCCGCATAGAACGCATCACAAAATACAACAAAACCATCAGTGCCCTTGGGCAGGGTCAAAACTGGCACAAAAGTCATCCTATCCTTCAACTTCTCAAAGATACCCTTACAAGAATCGAACAACAAAAACTTAACCTTCTTTTGAGTCAATCTTCTCAATAGAGCAGCAATAGAAGAGAAACTCTCCACAAACCTCCTATAATACCCAGCCAAGCCCAAAAAGCTCCTAATATAAGTCGGAGTCGAAGGTCTAGGCTATTTCTTTACCCTTCTTAAATTTTTGTGGATCCACCTTAACCTCTTCACTAGAAATAACATAACCAAGAAAAGTCACAACATTCAACCAAAACTTATAGTAAGAAAAATTTGCATTCAACTCCTCATCCTTAAGGGTTGATAACACAATTCAGAGGTGATTGGCATGATCCTCCATAGTCTAAGAATACATAAAGATATAATAAATAAAAAAAATCACAAACATGTCTAAAAACAGCCTAAAAACCCAATTCATAAGATCCATGAACCCAGCTAGAGCATTAGTAAACCAAAATAACATAGAAAAAAACTCATAGTGACCAAACAGAGTTTAGAAAGCAGTCTTAGGAATATCAACTTCCCTAATTTTTAATTGATGATAACCAGAATAAAGATTAATCTTAGAGAAGAATCTAGGACCCTGAAGCATATCAAAATGATCATCTATCTAAGGAAAAGGGTATTTATTCTTCACTGTCACCTTGTTTAACTAACAATAATCTATACAAATCCAAAAGACCCGTCTTTATTATGCATGAAAAGCACAGAAGCACCCCACGAGAAAACACTAGGATAGATGAAAGCCTTATCTAAAAGATCTTGTAACTGCCTTTTTTAGCTCCTTCAACTTGGCCAGAGCCATTTTATAATGAGGAATGGGGAAATAGGATGAGTATCTAGTAGAATATCAATCCCCAAGTGTATCTCCTATCGGGAGGAATTCTAGGAAGATTATTGGGAAACACATAAGGAAACACATTAACCACGGTGACTGAATGCAAAGTAGGACTTTTAGAGTTAGAATCTTTAACTCGAACTAGATGATATAGACCTCTTTTTAAAATCAATTTTTCAATTCTAAGATAAGAGATAAACCTCTCTTTAGGGACTATGGAAATACTATTCCTCTATAATACTAGTGTATTCAAAAAGTAGAAACTGACCTTTCGGCTCCTACAATCTAAAGATGCATAACATGAATAAAGCCAATCCATCCCCAAGATAACATCAAAATCTTCCATATTGAACTCTATCAAATCCACCAATGTCTCCCTATGAAAGATAGGCACCACAAAACCCCTATAGATTTCTTTAGTCATAATAGAATCACTCACTAGGGTAGACACTAAAATAGGGTCAGAAATACTCTCCAAACCAAAAGTAAAATGTGGAGCCACATAAGGGGTCACATAAGAAAGGGTAGACCTAGGTTCAAGGAAACAATACTCATCACAAGAAAAGATTTGTAATATACTAATAACATATCTGGAGATGCCTTAGATTTCTGGCTAGTAGCGAGGCATAGAGGCAATTCTAGCTAGTACTGGTACCAGAAGTAGCGCCTTTGGTGTAGGAGTTGAAAGACATGGAAATCAGAATTTTATTAACTCCAGTAGAAACCTTGGCTGAAGGATAATCCCACTGAATTTGACCAAGCTGACCATATTGATTTCTCCCCTCCTCATAATAATATGATGAAGCTTCCCACAAAAATGACAAGGAGGACCAGGTGGGGCTGAATAAGCTACACTAGCCTTAGACTGGGCACCCTATGCCTTAGAACCACTACTAGCCTAAAAATAATGATTGCCCGAAGGCTTAAGATAAGTAGCTCTAGTAGAAAAATAAGAATTTTCAAAGTTCTTCTTCGTGATCCACTGTCTGCCATCTCTCCCACTATTCATCCTCAACCTACTGTATATAAACCACAGGCCTTGAAATATCTATATCATTGTTTATCAAGGAGGACTTACATTCCAATACAAAGTCATCGGATAAATCATAAACCAACTTCCTCATCTTGGATCTATGGTTCGACACCAACTCTGGAGCATAACGAGACAACTATTGAAATTTCAAACATAACGAGACAGCTGCTAAAATTTCAATACATACTGCTTCACACTCATCTTCCTTACTAGATATTAATAAATTCCTCTACCTTAGCTTTCCTCAACTCTTATGGAAAAATAGATTAAGAAAGGGACCCAAAAACTTATCCCATAATACCAGCTCCACATCATCAACCCTCAGTTTCTCCCACTCTTCATACCACTGATAGGCTACATCTTTCAGTTGATATGCAAACTCTACACCTTCACAATTAGTAGCACACATTACTATAATCTTCTCTATCTCATCCAAAAACCCTTCAGGATTCTCCTCAACCTTTGAACGTGTAATGTTTGGGGATTCAACCTCATGAACTGTCCAACCTGAGTGACCTTAGATAAAGGAACAAAATAACCAACACGATCTAACTAATGAGACTGAGATATCACTAACTAAGTGAGAAAATAAATAGATCGGTAGAAATCTGCATTAGATATGTCCCCCTGAGGTTGCTGATCATAAGCATCACCACCCCGAAAAGCTCGAAGAGGACTAGTAGGGATAAATGGAACTCCGCATAGAGTAGGGACCCTATACCTAGTCTGCACGCTATACATTGGGTGATTTCTCTCCACATTATCCTTAGGTAGGACAGAGTTCCCAATAGATTTCCTATAAATATCAAATTTTTAGGAAAGGGGGGATCTGAAATACAAGAAAGCCAAGGGTTTAGAAGTTTCATAATACTAGACTCTTTAGCCTAAAAATAGAACAAAAAAAGGAAAACATTCCTAAATACATTTTAGCCTCCTCCTTATAAGCATGGTGTGCTACACAACTATAAAAATGACTCTACTCGAGATGGCTTTATGGATACCCAACGACTCTAAAATCGTGCTCTAGTACCAAGTTTGTCATGACCGCACCAGGGGTTGGCTGTTATAGGTATCTCAAGTATACCAAGGACTAAAGACCACCCATTTAACCCACCATTAAGAGCATAATAATAATCATAATAACATTGAAAAATCCAACTATACAATAATGAGAAGATAGATAAATAACTCAATGAAATAAGTTCCAAAATTATAATAAACCGACCCATATTTGTCCATAATAGCCTCTAAAAATAGAATACCAAATAGGTCGGGACATACCCCGACCATGACCAAAAAATTCCAAAAGTACTGACTCAAAAAAGAATATGGAAATTATAAGGCCTTCTAAAGGATATAGGCTCACCACTTCACAACTACTTGACAAACGTGCTAATCCACCTAATGTTGCACAGGGGTAAAAGAAGTGTCTTCAGGAACTATATTATGAAATAATGTAGCATCATAGAATGGTTAGAGGGGTGATCGCTAACATGTAACTAAGGGTAAATTATAACATAACGCAATGTCCAAAAATCAGTCAAAACCATAATGTATACATTTATATGCATATATATATATATAAGATGTCAAGATAGGGCATAAGGTTTAAGAATGAAATTTTTAAAATCATTAACCTGGAATGCGTAGCTCTAACCGTCCTAAGGGCACTTGAGGCTCCAAATATTCAAAAATATATTTATAATGTGTGGACTATGTTTATAATGTGTGGACTATGTACATAGTTATTAAGACCCCTACATCAACAAATATAGTTTCCAATATCTGTCCCTCTGGGACCTCCACCTTCCACGGCAAGCTACATAACCCCCTTTAAGACTATATTAAAATGATTTACACATAATTCCAACAATTTTCTAGGAAAAATTAATCAAGTCATTAATCACTTGGTATCTTCATACCAATATGATTGCATGCTAAATCACACATGTCAAATAAATTCACACAACCACATTACTACCCAAATTTTATTAAAATCCAATCCTTGGAAACTATGGCCTTTTAAAACAAATTTAAATAACTATTATCCATTCATGAAAAATAAATTGAGTTCAAAAATTATTAAACCATGCAAATTTCCATAATGTAAATCAAATTCATAAAGTGGGTTAAGGTTCATGCACTTCTAAGCCAAAATTCATCCAATTTGGGGAAACCCATGTTTCTCATTCCAACCGTTCAATTAAAGTACCAATTCAGTCCAAAAAAACACCAATTTAAAGCATGAATAATCAATTCAAGTTATGGGACAAGTAATTAAATCAATAACAACCAAAACTCCTCAACCCTATTTCAAAACCTTTGATTCAAATAACATGGAAATCCATCAAATAAATGCCACAAAAGTTTGGGGAAGAGAAACATGGTTGAAACACATAAGAATTCATAATCTAATTGCTGTTTGGATCCCGGATGATGAATGTATAGTGAAGCCCTTAAATGTTCTTGGGTTTTGTGTTTAAGAATGAAATAGAGGGATTTGATCTTCTAAAACTGATGTGAATGAGACTAATTTATGTTTAAAGTTCACAAAAAAGTTGAAAAGACCAAAACACCCCACCCCAAGTGAATAAAAAACAAAACTGAACAAAAATTATGCCTTGGTGTGGCCCGCCAATATCGTAGAGGTTATCCTCCGTGCCACGCCAATATCATGGAGTGTAACCTCTGTGACACAGAAATGTGGAGGCTTACTACCTTGATGTTCCAAAATTTCCGAAACCCAATCTGAAAATTCCAAAACCTTCCCCGAACATCCTTTTAAAATTTCTAAAAACAATTCAAGTGAAAATTTGATATTTCAAAACACGAAAAGGTCAAAAATAAAATAATGTAAATTTTAATGGTCTTATAGTATAATAGGTGAATGGAAATGAACTGTGGCTAAAAGTGTTTATGTCTATAAATCGATTCCTCAAGATCAACTCCTGGACTAAATTAGTATCATAGAGTATAAAGTGGTCAGAGTCACTCTCGGCTAAATAAATAGTTGTGGTAAAAGAGTGGATAAACCATGGCCTGGAACCAATCGCGATCTAATTTTCAAAACATCATCTTTATAGTCAAAAGATCATAAATCATTTAGTAATGTTGTATGATTCTTGTTCTAAAAGAATCCATTTTAAAAGTGAACAATTGGAATAATTCCCTTTATGAAAAACAATAATAAAATCATGATTTTGATTAGAATTGTACCCCTATGGAGCGTGAATGCACATAAAAGTATGCACCCATACTAGTATTCAAACAATACAACCTTAAGGATCTAAATATCCATAGACTAAGGCCATATCCTTTATAAAGATAGTATACTTACATGGAGTCCAATCAATATCGTAGCCACAGCCTCAGGCCTAATAATATATAACTAGCTTAATGGTAATACTATAGACTGGGAAACTATGAACCATTACACCAAGTCAAATAAGTAAACCTTATACTAAAGGATCCTTAATTTTGAACAATAATTAACATTCTTATAACCTAGGGTGACAGGATTCAATAACTATAACAAGTATTTCATCTTAAGGGTTGGTCCACCCTTCTATCCCCAAGCTCCTAAATTAGGATATATAATAATGTTGTAGCCATAAACTTGTCCTAGAATTCCTAGAATGCCCACTTAGAAAGAAATCAACACTACACACCATCTCGTGAAGAGAAGTAGATCAAAGCCTATCTTAATGCCAAATCGTAAGTCTTGAATCACCCATCAATCACTCATCTTTGCTCCTTGATCTCAAAATTTCACCATACTATTAAAAAGAATAAACTACACATTAATGCTATAAAATGTGACCTATATTGATATATAAAATTTTTGATCAAAATTTGGGTCAAGAATGTGCCCATGTGACAAGCAATGATTGGTAAAAGTTGATCACCAATGTAGGACAAATCAAGGCATAAATAAGATACTAAGGTATGTGGATTTAAATACATAATTTCTAAGAATTTACAATGAAAAAGAATGGAATTTGATGGGTAAAATCATGGTAAATAACAAAGAAGTGTTAGGCTAACTTATCATGCGTTAATTGGTAATTTCCCAGGTTTCCCATTTTTCAAGCTCTCAAAACTGGTAGGGTTGAGAAAATAAGGATAAAATTGGGTGAAGAAAGTGGGATTTAGCACCCTATATTCCACTGAAGCAGTCGATAGGTCTGTAATACCCCGTGCTTTTCCTAGCATGAAAAGTTTCCCCAAGAATGTTAGAAGCTTTCTTTGAAAGATGAATATACTTTTGTGCACGTGGTATTTTTAAGATTTTCACTTTTATCATGTGGGGAATCGAATAAGCTTTACATCAATACCAAATTCACCTAAATTCGACATCTGGGTAAAGAGTTAGAGCCTTTTTAGTGAGACAGTGTATCACTTGAGCCTTCAACGCATCGCAGAGATAGCTCAAATGGAAATTGTTTTCTGGTGTTGCTCTATGATATTGGTGCATCACGCCAAAATTTTAGGTCATAGACAAGGTGGCAATGCAATAGCTCTGCATCGCGCCACCGTGCAATTTCCCATTTGTCACTTTCTAGTGACTTGACGTGATAGTGGCACATCGCACCAAGGATGAAAATCGAGAAATTTTGACAGAAATTAAAGACGTGTCCTAGGGTTAAAAGGGTCAATTTTCTATCCTATATAAGCCTTATGATACGATATTTGGCCATAATTCAGCATCTTATACTCAATTACTCTCAAAAACTCTCAAGAACAAGCCCTAGGGCTTTCATAGAAGGTTTAATTCCAAGGGAATTCATCATCAAATTTCAAGAATCTTTATGTCAATCTTCATAGAATCACAAGCTAAGGTATGCGTAGTGTTCATTCATGGACTCCTTTCGTCCATGAAGTCTAAGAATCTCTTTTCTAAATTCAAGTTATGGATTTTCTTTATGAATTTCATGATTGGATTGCTCCTGTTCATATTGATAATGACTATTTTCATTCTAATCCATGTTTGGTGATAAATTGCATACGTAATCAATTAGTAATGATGTATATTCATGTAAACCTAGGATTAAAACCCTTGGATGATGAAATTAGAGATGAATCATGATGTTTGATTGTTGTATAATGTTGTTTACACATTCTATGCCTAATATGTATATGATTAAATGCCTAGATGAAGGAACAATGCCTAACTAGTATGATATCATGAAATCCCCATATATGTACAAGCTTATGCATATCACAGGTTTGATGAAGTTCTTCAATATATGAATTATGAATTGTGTTGTTGGTCATATGTTCAAGTAAGCCATGCTATGTCAGTTTCTTCTCATCGATTCCTGGGGGTACTTGTACCCAAATATTTAGTTGTGTGCCTAGAGCCATGTCATGTTTTCACGATCTCCTTAGTCAAGCTATGATCCAGAGAACTCAGTTAGTCATGTGACTCAGGAAATCTCAAAAATCTCAGTAATTTTAGTAGCTCAGTAATCTCAATAACCTCAGTATTACTAGTCAATCTCAATAACTTCAGTATTCTCCATTAATCCTCAGAACTCAGTATATTCCGTCAGTCAATGGAACTCAGTAAATTCAATTTAGCTCCGCTAGACAATACCACTAGTATCAGTTCAGTTCAATTAATCAGCTCAGTTTAGTTCAGCCAATCAATTTAGTTCAGTGTCTTTTAGATAGGAGTTGGATTCAGCACCGAGAGACCCTAGGGATGGGTACTTACCCGCTAGACAGGACTGAGATCCCTAGAAGCAATCCCTAAGTTCCAGAACTACATTGAAAGCGTAGGTACAAGATGTCACCCGTTAGATAGGACTGACATACTCAGGGATCACCCGTTAGTGCATTTAAATGTATAGGACTAATCCCAGGGGTCACCTGCTATATTAGGACTGACTCAACAGTAGATGTCTTTACCAGTGGCATGGTACTAACACCTTTCCAAATAGGGTTATAGGTTGAACCCCAATTAGCTTAGTATGGGGCATGTCGGTTAGATGAATACATCCCATAATTTTAGTTACAAAAATTAGGACTGTCAGATACAATCAATTCAGCTCGGTAATACAAATTTAGAACTATCAGATATAGCCAATCTTTGTCATTATAAATAGACTATAAGATCACCCATTAGATAGCACTAATCTCAACTATGGTCAATCAGTAGCAGCATAATCAGATTTAGAGATCACCCGCTAGGTAGGACTAATCTCAGACTAAGTCAAATCTTCTTTATTATCAGTTTACTCAGAGATCCCTCACTAGATAGGACTGATCTCAGATTTATTTACTCAGATACAATGCGGAACTCAGCTAGTTCCATCAGATTTAGGACTGTCAGACACAGTCACTCATGTTATCAGTTATCAGAATATATATAATCAGTCTTCAGCTTCAGGACTGTCAGATACAGTCAACCAAACCAGTTCTTTATAATCAAAACTATTAGACATAGTTATCCATGTATCAGTAACATAGTATCAGTCCCTTAGTATTTAGTAATATAGTATTCAGTCCCAATATGAGTTACAGTTATATAGTCATTCATGTATTATCACGTTCATGTTAGTCAATCAGTTATATTTGTTCATGCATATGAACCCCATGAATTTTCCCTACCTCACTTGCATACCAGTACATTCAAAGTACTAATGCATTCATGCTATGGTGTCTTATACCATAGGTTTAGAGGCACGAGCTCTAGATCACCAGTAGATTCTAGTCTCAGTGGTCAAAGTTAGAAGTGAGTCCTCATCTTTTAAGGACATGATGATTACATTACTATTTTAGTTTCCAGTTTATTTCAGTAGATGGAGTTAGTTGGGGACATATCCCATCAACTCTTTATTCAGACAATTTAGAGGCTTTCAGACTACAGCATGTCTGGCAGTTATTTTAGATTTGTTTTGGTATTGTTATACCATTTTCAGATATTATGTTATTAGATGTTTGTTCAATATTGAACCTTATGGCCTTTTAATTTATGTTTCCGCATTATCATGTTATATTATGCAGTGTACAGGTAAAGATATCAGTCATGGGTTAGCTTGTGGTCCTTCGGGTCATAAGCATTATGTAGTGTTCTAGTTCAGAAAATTGAGGCATTACAAGGTCTCTTAAGAGACTAATGATAAAATGGATCTTTGACCACTAAATTTTCCAGAAAAGGAAAGGCGGAGGCCACTAAAATATTATTTTGTCTACGAAAGTGATGCATGCTAAACCGGCTAATAGCCACTTAAGCAGTCCTCATCCAAATAGCTCAACCAGTTGTAGGAGCAACATTGAGGCATCAAATTATAACAACCTGGGTTTTGAACCTTAGAAAATTTCCTAGAATTTTGGTCTCTGTACCCAATATGAATCAAGGGTATGAGATGTTAGTTGGGGTACAAATGATATGGTCCAATCGTATACTGACCAGTGTTGGTTGGTGGGATGAATTTTGGTTATTGAAATGGATAGACTTAAGGTTACGAGTTGTATTGGTGGTTAGAGATCATTTAGTTCCTTAACTTAATCTTAGACTTGGTTACTTAGGGTGGATCCGAGTACGAGTGGATCACTATAAGATGAAAACCAGGGTATGAGTCATACTATAGACTCGTATAGCAGATAATGTCTAATTTTTCCTTGAGCTTAAATTAGCCAGGGGTACGGATAAAGGGTACAGATTGTATGCTATAAATATGGCTTGGTTGGATAATTCATATATTGTATAGTGTTGGATCACGAGTTGAGGCTAGGGTACGAGTGGAGGGTACCACTCGTATCTAAGGGTACAACTCATATGGGACAGTCTCATCCCTGTGATGGGATTTTGGTGCAACTTAAATGGGGGTACTCTGGATATTTTCCCACTTATCCTTATAGGATCCAACAACTTCAAACCTACTTGGGAGTCTATTTACCCTACTATTCTACTCATTAATCATTAGAAACTTTTCTAAAATACTCTATATTCTCTCAAGAGCTTTTGGTCAAGGGAAGCAAGGGTTTCAACTAAAGAATCAATTTGGGGCTTCTCTAGGTGATTTCTTTCTGTCATCATCTTGGTTTAAGACATTTTCTCTTCGTTCATTGTTAATTCTAACTAAAGGAATGGTTTTTATAAATGTTTTAATGATTTCATTGATTGTATGATTTTGGATTTTCAATTATAATTTAGGGGTTTTGATATTAAATGGTTGGCTATGGTTTACCATGGTTTTAATTATGTTTTATATATATTGATGGTGGTTTTGGATATTTGGATTGCATGGGAATGGTTTAATAGTTATTGGAGTTGGTTTTGGTCATATTACGCCCCCAATTTCTTTGACAAAATGATTATAACGATGTGTTCATTACATTGGCTTTTTTAATGGAACTATTGCTTGTTTTAAAACTTGGTAAAGTAATTATGCATGGTTTATATGTCTTGAAATGGTAAATGTATAATGGTTATGCTTGAGTGGCACATGGAATCCCCTAAGTGGTTTAACATGGTAAATGGAAGGGCACTTGAAAGTCCCCTTAAACTTATATGGTTGGCTATGGATAATACTTGTAAGGAAAGATTGGTATGGCAATACCAAAATTAATTACCCTGGTTAAAAATGGATATTGGTTTGGTTATTTGGAAATTGTTTTTAAGTAAGTAATAATAGCTGAAGGTGTAGCTAAGACATGGAAGGAGGAGGTCCCAGGGGACCAAAATTGGAAACTCATATTTGGCGATATGAGATTTGTCTTGGTGACCGTGTGCATGATGTCACACTATATTTGGGGGATGTACTAGTCATCCTAATGTTTTATTCCAAGGTTATGCGACTACCTACACTAGGGCCCTTTCAACAAAGGGAGTTGAACACATATAGTTCATAGGTAGTTTAGGACAACAAAGCTACATAGCCCAGGTAAAGTTTTAAAAGCATGCTAAAACCGATCCCTTTTTTCGGCATGGTTATATATATATATATATGTACGATTTTGTGCATATGGATAGATTTACTTGGTCTTATAAATGGAATTATTTTATTCTTACCCTAAGATCATGCGAGCTTTCACTCGCTAACCCCGTCTACTGGCAGTTGTATACCCATGCTATGTAGGAACCGACAATTCTACTCCTTCTATATAGTGATTGACTCGGGTATCAATATTTGGACTGAAGTATTAATCTTCCATACTTTTAGAAGGCTCCATTTCATATTATGGATATTTCTAGACACTTAAATTTTATTTGGGATATTGGTTTTGGCTATGGTTGAAGGCATGTACCAACTAATTTCATTACTCATTTGGTTAAAGGCTTTATTGTACTTCTAAGGGTTGGAATGGGTAGGATTGGTATAGTTGTATGACTTAAAATTGGTATTGATATTGTGGCTAGCATTATCAAACATAATATCTCATTGGTATGTCATAATTTTTTGGGGGGTTAATTATACTATGTTTTGGAATATCCTTATTTATTGCCTGGTCTATGGCCCTTATTTTGGTATTATTTGGTATGGTTGGATTATTAGTATGGGATGGTTGGACTCGGTTTGGTCGGTCATGATTGTGATTTATTCCTAGAGTCTTTATGTGAGTTGTTACATTATCTTCTTACGTAATAAAAATTCAACGAACTCAAGACAGGAGGCTGGAGGTTGGGTTTTGTAATGGTGGTGGTTTCCAGCCTTGGTCAAACTTAGGACACCCATTACGACAAAGCCCTAGGGTAGGTCATGTCAAGTTTGTATCAAAGCCTAGGTCCATGGTTAATTAGGAGTCCATGAAGTTGTGGCGAGTAGAGTCTATTTTAGGGGTGTGTAGTGCACCACACCCATAAGGGATAAGCGACAAGGCATTTAGGAATGTTTCAATTTCTTGGTATTCTATTTTCAATCTTGGAATCTCAATCCTTGAATCTTCTCTAATCCTTATTTGTTCATCTTTCAAATCAAGCCTCGTAGATCTAAAACACAAGAAAATTCTTCTATCCTATCTGAGGGTAATGCTAAAGGGGTACATCCTACTTCTGGGTTTCATCTTTGATCTCACAGTCCTATCCGTGATACTTCCAGAGTTTTACTAGTTGCTACTAGTCATCCTCAAGGTGAGGTAACTAATATGGAATTTCGTCAGTCTATTCATGCTATTTCTAAATTGGTTGCTACTCAGGTTAAGTGAGATATGTCTGGTGCTTGGTCTATTGAGGCCACAAGGGTTGGCTAATTTATGAAGATGGATTCTCCCACCTTTTTTGGAGTAAAGGTGGAAGAGTATCCAAAAGTTATCTTGGATGAAATGGAAAAGATACTTTGGATGATGCAGGCTACTAATATGGAGGGGGTAAACTTTGCATCTTATCAGCTCAAAGAGGTTGCATATCAGTGGTATGACAAGTGGGATAGGGATAGAGATAAGGGTGATGTGGAAAAATCAGTCTTATGAGATACTTTTTCTAAGCTTTCTTAGATCTTTTCTTTCTTCAGGAGTTGAGGAAAGCAAAGATAGAAGGGGTTATGAACCTCATGTAGGGGAGAATGTCTTTCAAGGAATAGTCCATGAAGTTTCATCAATTTTCAAGGTATGCTCCTAATTTACTAGCTGACGTGCAGGCAAGAATGAGAAAGTTCATTTCTGGGTTGAATTAAGAATTGATTTTTGGGAGCAAGACTGCCTTGTTGATTTAAGATATAGATATCTCTAGGTTGGCTATTCATATGCAGCAGGTAGAGGATGAGAAAAGGAAATAGGTGGAGTTTTGAGATAGTTAGGGTAAGAGGAGTAGGTTTTCTGACCAGGGAGTGCTCAGTCTCAGGGTAGTAAAGATGGTGGCCAATAGCAGAAAAAGAAGTAGGGGAGTTTTTGTTCCTTCTCTTTAGCTACTGCTCCTTACAAGTCGAGAAACAAGTGTCATCATGATGTTGAAAATTTTTAGGTGCAGGTTGCCCAATCACAAGCAAGCGAAAGGTAGTCAATTTTTGTGTTCGTCCTCATTGGGGTTATTGCGATGAAGGAAATGACAAATACTTTAAGTATGGATAGGCAGACCATTGGCTCAGGGATTGTATGGTTAATAAAGTTGACATGGGGGCAAATAAGATTTGTAATTATTTGATAATGCAAATGACTCATGTGTATGGTTACCCCTACTTTGTCCATCATATGGGGACGAATGTTCCAAGTGGGGGAGACTATAAAACCCTGGTTTTGGCCCTTAGAAAGATTCCTGGAATTTTCTTCTCTGGACCCAACACGACTCAAGGGTAGGAGCCATATTTTGGGGTACGGATGGTATAGTTTAGTCATACATCGACTAGTGTTGGTTGGTGGGATAAATTTTGGTTACCGAAATGGATACACTTAGGGGTACGAGTTGTATTAGTGGTTGTGAATTGTTTGAATCTTTAACTTAATCTTAGACTTGGTTAATTAGGTTGGATCTGAGTAGGAGTGGCTCATCATGAGCCATAATATAGGGTACGATTCGTACCATTGACTCTTATGGAGGATAGTGTCTGAATTTTTCTTAAGCATAAATCTACTAAGGGTACAGATGAAGGGTATGAATCGTATGCTATCAATAAAAATTTATTAGATAAGTCACATGTTAGATATTTTTGGATCTAAGGGTTGAGTCTAGGGTACGAATAGAGGGTACAACTAATATCGAAGGGTATGAATCATGTGGAAGGGTCGTATCCCTATGACAGGATTTTGTTGCAACTTAAGTGGGAGTGTTCTGGATATGTCCCCCCCTTATTGTATAGCATCCCATGACTTCTAACCTACTTGGTAGGTTACTTACCCTATTATTCCATTAATTAACCCTTAAAAGCTTTTTTAAAACACTCTAAATTCTCTCAAGAGCATTTAGGCAAGGAAAGCTTGGATTTCAACTAAAGGATCAATTTGGGGTTTGTCTTGGTAATTTATTTCTATCATCATCTTTATTCAAGGCATTCTATCTTCCCTCATTGTTAATTCTACCTAAAGTTATGGTTTTTATGATTGTTTTCATGATTTCATTGATTGTATGATTTTCGTTTTTCAAGTATGATTTGGGGTTTTTATAATTAAATGGTTAGTTATAGTTTCCCAGGGTTTTAATTATGCTTTAATATGCATTAGTGGTGGTTTTGGATAAGTGGATTGCATGGGAATGGTTTAATGGTAATTGGAATTGGTTTTTATCATTTTATTCCTTTAATGTGTTTGACAAAATGTTTATAAAGGTATTTCATTGCATTAACTTCTTTTAATGGAACTTTTGCTTGTTTTAAAACTTGGTAAAGGAATTGGGCATAGTTTAAATGGGTTGGAATGGTAAATGGCTAATAGTTATGCTTGAGGAGAACATGGAATCCCCCAAGTGGTTTAACATGGTAAATGGAAGGGCATTTGAAAGTCCCCTTAAACCTCTATATGGTTAGCTGTGGATAATACTTGCAAGTAAAGATTGGTATGATGATACCAATATTAATGGACTTAGTTAATAAATGGATAATGTTTTGGTTTTTTGGAAATTGGTTTTAATTTGGCAATAATGGTGGGAGGTATAGCTAAGCTGTGGAAGGTGGAGGTCCCGGGGAAACCAAAACTGGTAAGTCATATTTGCCGATATGAGGTTGGTCTTGGTGACAGTGTTCATGAAGTCATACTATATTTGGGGGAAGTACTATTTATCCCAAGGTTTTCTTCCCTGGTCGTGCAGCTACACGCATTAGGCCCTTTTAGCAGGGGTAGCTAAACCCATATAGCTCGTGGGTGGTTTAGAACAACAAATATACACAGCCCAGGTAAAGGTTTTAAAGGGATGATAAACCCGGTCCCTTTTCCCGGCATGGTTATATATATATATATATGTGTGTGTGTGTGTGTGTGTGTGTGTGTGTGGTTGTGTGCATATGGATGGATCTACTTGGTTTTATAAATGTAATTATTTTATCTTTACCCTGAGATCATGCTAACAGTCACTCGCTAACCCTATTACTATAGACTGTATACCTACGCTACACAGGAATCGTCCATTCTACTCCTCCTACATAGTGATTGACTCAGGGATCAACATTTGTACTAAAGTGGTGAGCTTTCATTCTTTCAGAAGGCTCCATTTCATGTTATGGATATTTCTGGGCACTTTGATTTTATTTTGGATATTGGTTTTGGCTATGGTTGGGGGCATGTACCAACCAAATTTTAGTACTCCTTTAGTTAGAGGCTTTGTGGTACTTCTATGGATTGGAATAGGCGGGATCGATATAGGTGTTGGCCTTAACATTGGTATTAGTATTGAGGTTGGAATCATCGGATATAATTTCTCACTGTTCCATCATATTTCATTTTGGGTCTAAATATATTATGTTTTGGAACATCCTTGGTTATGGCCTGGTTTATGGCTCTTGTGTTGATATAGTTTAGTATGGTTGGATTATTGGTATGGGATAGTTGGACTCTATTGGGTCGGTCACGATTGTGATCTATTCCTAGAGTCTTTATGTGAGTTGTGGCACTTTCTTGTTAAATGCTCAAAATTCAGCCATCACAGAGCAGGCGGTTGGAGGTTGGGTTGGGTAATGGGGGTGGTCTCCTGTCCTGGTCGGACTTGGGACACCCATTACGACAAGGCCCCAGGGCGGGTCATTTCAAAAACTTTCTAAGTTCAAAGTGGTTGGGATTTTTTTAGAATCCCGTGCGCAAATAAACTATGCTATCATACCAAATTCAACATTCCTGACTCAATAGAAACATCTAAACTTTCATCTAAGATTGTTTTGACTAAATGTGGAGCCCGCACCTATAGTTCTATTTTTCATATAATCCACCCAATTTCTCAAAATAAGTTTGAAAACCTTGGGACCTGAACCAAGGGTCGCTCTAGCCTAAAATCAATGTTCTAAATCTGATGGAACTATTGGAATTCTCATTATCGGCTGTTTACTAGGTATTTTGGTTTGAGACCAATTCTATAACAATGATACCACTAAAATAGGAAAATGAGCCTAAAACTTAAATAAATTACCCGATAATCAAACCCAGAGTTCTGGTAAGTCATAAATGACATATAACTATTGTGGGAATGCTTAAAATTCTAGAAATGTGCATATATTGAGGAAATAACCTTTAGGGTCATTAGATAAATGTTGTGAGAACTATCTCTTAAAAATTAGACACTACCAAAACTGATTTAAAAGTGTGACCTTACACTAGTATCATGAAGATGTGCCAATGAGTCTAAACACTGCTTCCGTACTAACTTTTTAGCAAAATGAAGGAAATTATTTTCATTAGACCAGGCTAATAAACACCTTTCCTTTCTAAATATTTCATCCCATTAGGTCTAAGCTCATAGTCTTAGCATCAATTTTGGATAACATGATACAGGGAAAACAAGGTCATAACTACGATGATATAAAAATCTAGCATATCAAGAATACAAAATCCACTCAAGACTAAAAGCCCATAAACATCACAAAGTAAGCATGATATACTTGAGTCACTACCATAAAATCTCCAATAGAGTAGATACATACACTGGTGAATCAAGCATATAAAAAACCTTGTCCTAATCCAAGGTAAATTTAATAAACCCATATGAAAAAGTAGAACCCACATTAAATAAGATTATATCCATCGGATCATAGACAAGAATGGTACCTATAATGACTGTGTCTAAAAGCTATGCCTCAAATTTTCTCAAAAATGCATATAAATAGGGTATGTTATTAACCTAAGAAACTACGCTAGTAGAATATGCACGACCTATGCCTACATTACCACCGTAATGAATACCACCAAGTCTCACCTAATAACCATCTCGCTCACCTTGTGGATGACCTCTACCATAACTCTGGTCTGTTGTTATGTCTAGAAACTAGAATACCCACTATTAGGATAGTTACTCTAAATATACCTAAATTAATCACAAGTAAAATAAGATCAGTTTAATAAAGATTGGCTAGCAGAAGAACATGAAGCCCCTTGTCTCCCACACCCAAAGGATGATGAGGTCCATGATAGATCCCTTGTCGGTAAAGCTAACTATACAGACATGCGAGATAGGCCTCAGAACTGTGTCATCTAACGTATGATCTGTTAAAGTTACCCATATTACAAGCCTTTTTCCTTGTCATCTTTGCATTCCCATCCTACTTTACTCCATCTTCTTTCTTCATAAACTCCATTACCTTATTAAAGGTATTTCAAGAAGAATCCATTTGAAGAGATGCAATTTTTAAGTTAGTGTTCAACCCCTATATAAAAGGGTGAATCCGCTATTCCTCAATATCAAGTAGTTGGGTTGCAAACCTAGATAAGGCATGAAATTTAGAATCATAGGCTTGACCTACTACCCTACTCAATGGAAATAAACTCATCCTTCTTTTTGTTCACATAAAGTGAAAGGTACATACTTCTCAAGAAACATTATGTGGAATTGAGTTCATATATGTTCTCTTTTCTAGAATATTAGGTTTTTTAGAACTCAAAATATGTTTAACAGTGTTCAAATACTAAATATACATCATAAATTTTGCTTAATTACTTTGATGGAGCCATTTCAAGACACAAGCTAAATACAAAAATACAAAGGCTTGGTGTGCAATATGTTAATTTAATTAAAATGGACAAGTATGGATCTTTATTAAAGATCATATTTAAGTTGGGGTTAATATCTTATTCTTAACTACAATTAACATTGTAACTAACTATGGATGATGGTAAGCAGATTATGACAACTGTGGTGTATGCCAAATGCGCTTCTTAGGAAAGATTGAGTCTTTGGAATGATATTCATGCTATTTATCCATCCATTCATTAGGTTACAGAGATTTTATGGTTATAATTGGAGCTAAATAAAAGATTTGTGGTCTACCTGTATATCCTTAAGAATTTGAGGACTTTGCTTTTTGTATAAACTCTTGCAATATGGTTGATATCAACTTCGTTGGTAGCCCTTTGATGATGAAATGGTAGAGTTGATGAAGAATGAAATTTTAACATGTTCAATAGAATAGTTATAAAAAATCTATACAAGATATGTTTAGGAATATAGAGTTGCACCATCTTCACTATATAATTGTCCAAATCTTTTCTTTATTATTTCTACCTTATCTATTGAAAATATGGTTATTCTTTTTTATTTATCGAAAATACAACTAGTTCTACTGTGTCTTCTATATTTTTTATATTTTCTAACTTTTGTGTAATTTTTTCACTTCCTTTTATCCAATCAGTTTTCTTTCTTATTTTATTAATAACTCTTTTTGCCCTTACTCTTTGTTTACATGGTGTTGTAAACCACCAATCTGTTTTAGTTATTATATGTGGGTATAATTTATCTAAAAATGGCATTCCTAAAAGCATATCTTTTGATGTTAGTTCATAATTATAGATTTCTTCTATTGTTATTATTTTATCCCATTTACTTTCTGGTAAATAGTTGTATCTACATAAGTTTGCTTCTGCTCCTGTATCTATCATGGTGTATAATACCTATTATAATATCCTTCTACTATTATTTTTACAAGTACATATATTTTCATATCATGTTAAAGCTCTTTTTGTGAATAATCTTTCTTTATTATATGTTATAGATAATTATGTATGTTCTATATTGTATGGTTTTACTTGTTCTAACCATTTTATTACTAATATTATGTCTGCTTTTTGCATTTCTTCCTTTATTTCAAATTCTATTTTTATTTTGTTAACTCCTATTATTATTTCTTTTTCTACTAAATATATTTTTTATTGTTGGTATTTTAAATATTTTTTCTACACTTAAATCTAATTCTTTTCTTTTTATTTCATTAAATATTTTATTATCAAATATTATTTTTTGATTTGTTCCTTCTTTATTTAAATATTCTTCCTTTGTTATTATTTTTATATCTTCTTCAATTATTTGGTTCATTTTTATATCTTCTTCAGTCATTTGATTCATCTAATTCACTATCTATTTCATTATCTGTATCATTCTCCGAAATTTCATATATACTATCTTCACTTTCTAATTCATAATCTATATAATCTATCTGCATATATTCTGTATTTTCTATTTTTATTTCTCATATTTGTTTCTTTTGGGGGGTTTTTTGGTAATTTACAATCTTTAACTAAATGTCCTTGTTTTCCATAATTATAGCAAGTACATTCTTTTATAGATTTCTTTTTCCTATATGGTCTTTTATGTTTATAATTTTTTACATAATATCTTTTTCTTTGTTTCTTATATTTATATTTTGATTATTTGTATTTCTTATACTTCTTATGTCTTTTGCTTTTCTTATAATATCTTTCTTCACATCCAAATTGAAGTGCTATTTTATCTTTGCAACATGCT
>NW_025859428.1:112507-121263 GCF_002878395.1 Capsicum annuum
TCTTATATGGTCTTTTATGTTTATAATTTTTTACATAATATCTTTTTCTTTGTTTCTTATATTTATATTTTGATTATTTGTATTTCTTATACTTCTTATGTCTTTTGCTTTTCTTATAATATCTTTCTTCACATCCAAATTGAAGTGCTATTTTATCTTTGCAACATGCTAAATTTCTTATTAATATTTTTTCTATTTTTATTTCTTCTCTATATTTTTCACATAGATTTCTATACCATTGTTGTAAAAATTTTATTTTTGCTCCTAGGGTATCTACTATTTTTGCTTCATCCCAACTCTTTATTATTTTTGAACTAAATGGTTCAGGTAATTTACTAAAATATAATCTTCCTATTTCTTTACTTTATTCTATATTATATGTTTCTTTATAATAATATTCTTTAAATGCGCACGTATACTCATCAATATAATACAAATTACATATTGCTAATTTTAACATTAAATTTATATTTATATCTTTTTCTTTATTTTGTTCTACTTCTTCTGTTGTCATACTGCTAAATTCATCTGTTATAGCTATTTCATATTTTTTTTAATATTTCTGTTGGTGATATTTTAGTAATTGTTGATGTTCCTTCTGTTTCATTATAAGATCTTAATACTTTTTTACTTGCTTCGGCTAGGTTTAAAAACCATAATTTTATTGTTCCTATTAATGTCTTTTCTATATATTCTGGTGTGTTTGTTGTATCTATTTTATCATCTAATAATTGTTTTGACATATATCCTACCCATAGTTGTATTATTTTATTTGTGTCTATTACACAGTCTAAATCTAAAAAATTATAATTAATTATTTATTTTGGTGTCCATTTATTATATTCATCCTTTGGATTATATCTTTTAAACTTACTTTTGTAATTATATGTTGATTTTCTTATTTCTGATGTACTAGGTATTATATTTCTATCTAGAGTATTTACTTCCGTATTTATTAGTTCTAGATTTTCTTTATTAGTTACTCCTTGTTTTTCATTACTTTCTAGTTTTCCTATGTTTTCTAGAATTTTTGCATATGTTTCACTATCTTCCGAATCATAATTATTTATTTCTTCAGCATCTATTGTATTTATTTATAATTCACTAGTTTCTAATTCTTTATTTTCTCCTTCTAATTTTTCTTTAAATTGATTTATCTCGTTTAATAATTTTTGTTCTTTATCTTTTTCTTATTTTTCTTTCTGTCTCTTTTCATATAAATCTTTTAGCATTTGTGGTTCTTTTTTTAATTCAGCAATCCTACTATTTTTCGTTTCTTCTATTTTTCGTATTTGTTTTGTGGTTTGTTATTTTATTTTATCTATTTTCTTTTTTCAGTCTATCTCTTCGTTTTCTCTTTCTATTCTTACCATGGCTGTCTACTTATCTTCTAATTTTAATTCTTCTTTTTCTAACATTAAATATAAATATTCACCTATTTATATCTTCTTCCTAAATTAGAAAATACAATATCTTCCGGTATAATCATATCTCTGGTTAATCCAGTTCATGATAGTTACTTTGTAGTAAAATTATTCGAAAAATAGCATGTTAAGAAGTTTATTAGTAAAGTGGAAAAGGAGAAAAACCCCTAAGAACTATGGCATCCTAAAGGTGAAATCAGTGAGGCAAGAAAGCCGTGATAGGGGAGTAGCCAGAGTAGATGCATTGTTTAAGGGAAAAGTATCTAGATTGTCGTGCTAATAGTGACCGAAGAACATGTTATTTAAGAATAATCTAGTATATAGTAATCTAAAATGATCATATTGTGTTATGTGTATGATTGAAGGGAATATTTTGAAAAAAGCATCATATAAAAAATGAATACTTATTTATCTGACGAAATGGTAGATAAATTTAAAATACTTGTTTTGTATGTACTTAAGGATATAGAAATTATAGATATAAGAAAAATCATATTGAAAAAAATATTCGATAAATATTTTATGACTAGAATTAATTATATACCACACCTACCAACCTACTCTTACAAATACTTACATACCAAACCTACACATCAACCATGATAAATTACGAAAATTGGAAAATGGATATGAAAAATATACAATTAATAGAAAAACTAATGAAAAAAAATTTAGAAGAATATATGAAAACTAAAGATATAAAATATATAGAATTACTTAAGAAAAATACAGAAGAATTATTAAGATTAAAACAAAATAAATACTATGATAAAGCAATTATTTACTAGAATCCAATTCCAAGTTACCCAAGTTATTCGTAGAAACCTAAGCATAATATGGATAATATGACAAGATATATATCTGATGAAACTAAGATACTAGTTTTGTATATCATAAAAGACTTAGAATTAGAAGACATAAAGAAAATAATATGAAAAAAAAATATTTGATTATGAAGATGAGTTACTAAGTACTAATTGGATAGAAGATGAATTAGAAAACATAGATTTTTATGGTAGAAATAATTCAAATAGTTATTATTCAGATGGATATTATACAGATTAAGAATGGTTGAATATATTCAAAGAGTTAGAGAAAAACAAAGTTGGCTATACGAAGAAATTAATTATAGAAACCAGCTTAGAAAAAGAAGAGAACAATTAAAATAAATATTAATTTGGATAAATAAAACCATAAAACAACTAGAATTAAAAGAGAGTTTAGAATATAATTTAGACATAGAATTATTCATAGACGAAAAAGGCAGGATAATTAACGAAATAGATAACCTAGAATTTAATATCAGATATAGTACAATTAGAATAAATTATTACAAAGAAATTTGAAGTATCACAACTACTTTAGGATAAAATGATAGACTATGAGTATTTAAAATATTGGAGACAAGATATGGAAGAAATAAGAGCAACAGATATGCTTATGAAAGAAAATTTAATTGAATATTTTAGAACAAAAGATATAGAATATTTAGAATACCTCCAAAATAATATACAAGAATTACAAAGACTAAGAGAAAAAACTAAAGAATATTATAGTAAAGTATTTAATCAAATACCATCTAATCATCCTCCAAGATATGAACATTAACAAAATTAAAATAAATAAACTAAAAATAAAACTGTTTAGATGTACTTATTCTATCTTTTATTATTTCTAAATCTTCTTCTATATCTATGTCTTTGTAACTATAATCATTATTATCAATTGTTTTTACAAGTTGTTCGAAAGGACTTTCTATTTGTATAAATTTATTTTTTTCTGATATTTTATGTTTTGTTGTTAATACGTATAGATTTTTACATCTTGCTGTAAATATTTTACTCCCTAGAGTTAGCTCTATTCCTGATATTTTCTAATATAATACTAATGATTTATCTATATTTTTATCTGTTATTGCTACTGAATAATTCGCACTTATTATAAATTTAAATTTTTGGTATATTAAATTTCCTTTTATGTCTGTTATTATACTTTTTTCTATAGGTTTTATAATTCTATCATATGCTAAATATAATTCTATAAGTGTATCTATTCCTTCTCTAAAACATGCTTTTATCAATATCTCTGTTCCTCCAAAGTGTACATATTTTATTGGGTCTTTATTTTTTGTATTGTTTCTTTCTTTATTAATTATTCTTTTTGTTACTAGTGGTATACTAGGTCTACTTTTTGCATATCTACAATCTATTACATGTTTGTGTAGCTTTGTCTTGATATGTAATATGCCATAACATTTTTGTTAGTACTAATTACTTCAATTGTAAATGTAAAATTTAATATATTCAATACTAGTCTCCGAATTTCTTTCGTTGTAACTAAATTTTGTATTTTCTTTGTTAACCACTAACGTACCTGTGTATTATCTGTTCGTACAATAAATTTGTTGTATACAATATATGGCTCAAATGCTAATAAATATTTATATAATGAACATAATTCTTTTCTATTTATTTTTCATTTTATTTCTGTTTTATTAAACGTATCTGAGTAGTATCTTCAATGAGTTATATAGTGGTATATCATCTATGTATACTATAGAATTAGGTAATTGTTTAAAATAACCATCCGTAAAATATTGATATCTCTCAGGTGTATTTTTATATCCAAATGGTAATACGTTCCATTCATAAAATCCTTGTGGTACCATAAATGCGGTTAATTCCTTAGAATTTCCATCTAACTTTAAGTGGTAAAATCCTGATTTACAATCAAATTTACTAAAATAATTATATCCTTGTATTTATCTTATTTTTAGCATCTTATTTGGTATTGGATAATTATATTATATATTTGAATTTAGTTGATTAATTATGATAAAATTAGATTTAGATATTAGAGCGAAATACTATAAATATTGCTTAGATGAATAACGAACAAAAAGTACAAAAATATAAAGAATTAAAATAAATAATATCTGAAAATGTAAAGAATTAAAAATAAGGATGGAAAGACTACAGTATAACATAATTGTCGGAGTTAGTAAAAATTCAATAAATGCACAAAAAGAAGAAATATCAAATTTAGAATCAACAATAGATAGTCTAGAATATATATATATATCAACATAACCTATATACGGTTAAATAAAATGAACAAAGAAGAATTTATAATAGACGAAAAAACATATGAAAATCATGAAGAATTAAAAATAAAAATAGTATTCTCTAATTTAGGAAGAAGATATAAGAAAATAAGTGAACATTTATATTTAATGTTAGAAAAAGAAGAATTAAAATTAGAAGATAAGTTGGTAGTCATTGTAAGAATTTTAAGAGAAAATGAAAAGATAGACAGAAAAAAGGAGATAGATAAAATAAAACAACAAACCACAGAAGAAATACGAAAAATAGAAGAAACGAAAAATAGTAGGATTGCTGAATTAGAAAAAGAACTACAAATGCTAAAAGATTTGCATGAAAAAAGACAGAAAGAAAAAAAAGAAAAAGATAAAGAACAAAAATTATTAATTGATATAAATCATTTTAAATAAAAATTAGAAGGAGAAAATAAAGAATTAGAAACAAGTAAAATAGAAATAAATACAATAGATGCTGAAGAAACAGATAATTATGAATCGAAAGATAGTGAAACATATATAGAAATTCTAGAAAACATAGGAAAACTAGAAATTAATTGTAATACCCCGGGAAATTTTTCATTGAAATTTTGTGCGTAAATATGTTGGGTTCTATCTTCTAGAATAAATTATAAATTTTTCATGAGAAATGTCTTAGATTATAATCTACCATTGCGTAGAGTATCGAATAAGCTTTCCAACGATATATGGATCATCCAAAAAGGATACCCGAGCGACGAGTTATGAACATTCCGATCGAATCGTGAATAGTAGTAACAGGAAAACGTGCAGGAAAAAGTACTGAGGCCTAGCGTATTTTTTCTCCAACTTTGAATGATTATAACTCCTTGTACATAATAATCTGGGTGATCTACTATATATCAACGGAATGATCTGCGAGTCCTCTTTCCAATGAAATTGGTTTCATCTAATTTATCTATCGGAGCAAAAAGTTATGGTCGATCTACTTCAGCCTATCAAAAGAGAATTTTTGGATCAACTTCAAATGATCATAACTCCTTCTACACAATGATCTGGGTGAGATACTATATATTAATGGAAAGATATGAGAGTCCTCTTTCTAATGAAATTAGTTTCATCCAATTTGGATATCGGAGTAAAACGTTATGGTTGACCTACTTTATGCTATCAAAACAGTCCACCAAAGGACAGATTCGAGAATTATTTGATTTTTAGGGGCATTTTGGTCATGTCCCCTCACCCAAAATCCGTCCAAACCCTATATTAAAGCCTATTAGAAGCATTATATGTTATATTTCATCAAATTCCCTCAAAAAAAAAACCCTAAGCTCTTACATCCAACTTCAAGAACCTCCAAAGTTCACCATTAGTTCTGCAAATTTATTCAAGATTCCAAGTTCCTAGTTTAAGAACTCTAAGAACCATCATTCAAAGGCACGATTAACATCTCAAAAATGAGTATTGATCTAAAGTTCATCATTCAAGGTATGTGGGGTTTTTCAACAAGAACTCTTTTTCGTTCTTGTGCCCAAAAGTAATTTTCTTTACAAAGGCATGATTTTTAGTTGATTTTTATGAATTTAAAGTATGAACCCATATCTTGTGATGATTATTATGAAATCTTGATGTTTATGATTTTGAAAGATGAATTTACATGTGTGGTGATATAAAGCATAAATCTTGAACGGTATTTATCATGATTTTGATATTTGGGTCATGAATCCCCATTGAAAATTATGTTTTTTTTTAAAGTGTGTGTTATAAGCACGTTGATGTTGAATATTTGAGATATTTTGAATGATTTGAACTTTTTGTATTAATGGAGTTGTTTTGAACTTGATTGTGAAAGAAATCCACTATGTGGTTGATTTTGATAGATGGGAAGCATGATGGCTCCCGATTTATATTTGTATATTACTGAAATTGTTTTGTTGTGGATTGTCTTTGACATGATCTGAGCTAAGTCTGGGAGAAATCTTTAGCACCGAGTGAGAGGTATAAAGCGACCTTACTTCCCTAGAACTACGTGCCCCTGTAGGAGTGAGCCTGAGGCTGATTTATATAGTGATCACTAGTTTATGTGGATTTGATATCAATAGTCCTACTCCGATGGCAAGGATAGGACGGCTCTCCCCAACGTGGGTTGTACGTTGGACTTCATGTAACTCACATAGTTTATGTCGGTTATAGGATCTCCCAATATGTGTGTGTTTCCTTGTGTCTATGTTGAATTGTGAAGTGATTTGAAAGTGAAATTGTGAAAGTTATTCTTTCGAAAGATTTAAATGATATTTACATTATGAGAATTGATATTCTTGATGAACTGAAAGTGATTGACAAATTATATGATGACTCACATGTGTTATTGTACTTATTTTATCCTCTCATGATTATGATGATTTTCTTTGGGCTATGTGAGTCTTTCATACATCCTGCATAATTCTTATAAATATTTATGATGATGATGTTTATACAATTGCATACACCCCCATATACTTGGTTTTTTTTCATTAACCCACATCTTCGGATGTGGGCTGCATTTTCTCGAAATGTAGGTTCAGGTGCTCAGCTCCAATTTCGACAGTGATTCTTTGGGCACAGGTACATTAGTAGATAATAAAGAAAATACAAAATTCAGTTACAACGAAAGAAATTCGGAAACTAGTATTGAATATATTAAATTTTACATTTACAATTGAAAAAATTAGTACTAACAAAAATGTTATTGCAGATTACCTATCAAGACAAAGCTACACAGACTGATATAATAGAAGATGATGCTTTATAAAAAATACTCAAAATCCTAACTACGCTTTCAATAAAAGTGGACATTATGGGAAATGAAATAGAAAAGCTAAAGACTAATGAAGTTAAACTGAAGTCTAAAGCTATGTATTATCTAACTCAGTAGTGTGCAGAGCTATGTCGATCAGAAGACAATAAAATTCCAGAGCTAAAAGGAGACGTTGGGACACTCCATAAAACCCATAATGTTTATCAATCTACAATTGCAGGTACAAGAAAAGGAGTTAGTGGACAAAGATACCAGAACATGAACCTGAATAAGATATTTGAAAACCCATTTACACCAAAAACACGAAAAGAACCCTTGTTCATACCCCCACAAACTACCACATATCGAGATAGTTTAAACCAAGATAAAAAAGATTATAACCATATAGCCCGAGCATACATAGAAAATATCCACAAAGTACAGACTTATCTAAAGCCTAACCCAAGAGCTACAAATATCCAAGAACCAAGCACAAACTATATAACCCAAAAATTGCAAGGTCATAACAAGCTAATCGCATTACCAAAAACCAACTTATTTCAGTTATGGATTATTAAATACCGTATATACTCCAGGTGGAGATGTACTATCAGCTATACCAAAATTACATAGGGCATTCACCATTTATAAAAGAATAACCTAAGGAAATTTATTTTTTATAAAGTTTTATACTGCACCAGCAGGGATATTATATGACGAGACAAACCAGTTATACAAATTGTAAAAATAGGATTAACCAGAGATATGATTATACCGAAAGATATTGTTCAGCAGCCAAAGATACCTAAAATTGAGATACCTGATTTTTATGCAAAAAAATGACTTATTGGAATAGCTACGATTGTTCAAGAATTAGCAAATAATTATATCAATGGAAACCCAATATGGAGCTATTATCAAGAGATCACCAAATGATTTATTTAAATTCAAGAGAACTACGACAAAAAAATATGGAAGATGCTAGACAATGGATTCTAACATTACTCAACCCAGAGAAACAACCAACTGAAAGAGCAATTAGGGAAGGATTTATTTTAGAAGAATTATTAATAAGATATTGCAAGATAATTGGATAAAAATATCCAGACCATCAATGTTTGAGATGTAATGGAAAAGATAATATTATCTTGGAAGTCCAGCTAGAATAAAAGAAAAAATCAACCAAGAAGATAAGGACGCCAGGTAGAAGATAAAAATCAACGGAGCAATGATGGAAGAGAAAGAAGGCAAAATAGTTAAAGGTATGAAAAAAAATGACATGTGAATAGTTTTCTTGAATTTAGATACGTAAGTTATTATAGCATTTACTAGTTTTTGATAACTTTTTGACTTTTCTATGGAAAAGTGTCATTATTGTTTAGCTTTAGTCTTTATTAATTTTATCTTTTTGTAGAATAGGCTTAAGATTTTTTGTAAAGTCTTTTGCAAATAGGACAAGTGTAAAGTAGAAAATAGTTTA